>NC_044031.1:243759910-243920516 GCF_901765095.1 Microcaecilia unicolor | reverse complement strand
AAAATGGGCCCCATCTCTTGTAAGCCTGACACCAAATGCCTATCATTCAATGATCAAATCAGAATCCAGAATTTCCTAGAACACGATCTCGTGACACCACTTAATTCGCATGTTCAAGCCTTTCAGTCAAGTGTATCTAGTCAGAAAATCCACTTTTATTCAAACTGCAGCAGCGTCCTCCGTATATCTCCTCTCTGACAGTTCAACCTGCTGCAACACAAAGCATTGTAGGAATTCAAAAGCATGACGTGTACAGTGCATTGCTAAAGGTGATGTTGTCTTATGTGTTTTTATTGTGCTCTTGTGTTCAAGCATTTGCATATTAAGCCTTTTAGAAGTCTGCCCTTATGAAGTTTTTGACACGGGCAGAGAATGCAGTACACAACAGACTTCGATGGACAAGAAGTATTGACCCCTGGAGAATTCTCCTTATTAGTCCTTGGTGTTTGGGTTTAGTTGATTCTATTTGTCCGGTGGCAGGGGTTATATTGATATGCTTGCCTGCTGCAAGTGGAGAGGGCAGTAAAGGAAAAGAGTGAAATAAGGGCCAGGGTGGAAATAAATTTGAATCACATGTTTCAAGTAAGTTGCTGTTCTAGTCAGCTTTTACTAAAGTGAGCTACATGTGATCAGTATTGTCACTGTTAAACCACTGTTCACAACTTGTGTGTGTTAAAAAAAAAAAATCTTGTATGTTCAGTTGCATAAAGAACTAGTTTTGCCTTCCCTAGCGTGCATTAGGGAGATGCTTATTTTTAAGAGATACGGTGGTAATTTTAGCTAGGATCGAGGAAGAAATTCATGGCAGCCTTAAAGTTCGTGC
This sequence comes from Microcaecilia unicolor, assembly GCF_901765095.1. Classification (NCBI taxonomy): domain Eukaryota; kingdom Metazoa; phylum Chordata; class Amphibia; order Gymnophiona; family Siphonopidae; genus Microcaecilia; species Microcaecilia unicolor. Next base: position 243,919,693 of record NC_044031.1, on the reverse strand, counting down.
AGTCAGCTTTCAAGCTGTTGTCACAAATTAACTTTCTTTAAATCCATTTCTAAATGAAACAAATAGCAGTTGTGAATAAAGAATGGGGCTAAAGCCTAAAAATAGGTGCTAGGATATTTATTTATTTATTTATTTATTGCATTTGTATCCCACATTTTTCCACCTCTTTGCAGACTCAATGTGGCTTACAGAGTAGTTGTTGTTACATAAGAATAGCATAATCGAGAGTTAACAATTGGATATAAGAAGCAAAACAGTATTGATAATAAGTACAGGTGCCATAAAGGTAATGTGGTCGAGATTTAAACAAGCAGATATAAGCAAAACATGCTGATAATGGTAAGCGTTGATAATGGGTAGAGAGATGTCATGGAATATAACGTGATCGAAGTTCAAATAACCAGATATAGACAAATGCATTCCTGGTAGTAAGTAAAGTTTGCAGTTAAAGATTAAAACCTTTTTCAGGGGCGTAGATTATGGTTCATGTATTACTCTGCTTGGTAACTTGAATACTTTGTAAATCTAAACTTAAATATTCTGTTTTTCAGTCTCACATAATGGCAGCACAGGCAATAGCAAATACACTAAAAACATCTCTTGGACCAAATGGTGAGTGTTTTAATTACCATGGCTATAGCATTGCAGTTATTTGGGAAAGGGCAAGTTGGTGACCCTGAGTGTTTTTTGTTTTGTTTTTGTTTTTTTAATGGCTGGTTGTTCTGTCTTCCTCTTTGTGCCCACTTAACAGAACTGTTGACCAAGTGAGTGCAAAAAAACCTGTTGGCCAACATCTTTAAAAGAAACAGGCTTAATTACTGATCAGGTTCCAATTAAAGGCCCCCAGAGCAGTGAAAATCCACATAAGATAGGAATTGTAAGTGCCCCCTCCCTCTTGCATTGCAGGACTGGGGTGGAATTTATACCACTGATCTGAACATTGTGTCACTAGGGCTATAGTAGCAGTTTCCTCTTTTGTTGTATTGCTTCTGCAGGATATGGCATCATATTGCACCAGTGGACCAGAGTGTCCAGCACTAATCTTCAGCATTCAGTCTCTGTGTATGTGTTTTGCTTTTAAGTGTTTTGAATCGTGTTGCAGGACTTGATAAAATGATGGTGGATAAAGATGGTGAAGTGACTGTGACAAATGATGGAGCCACGATTCTCAGTATGATGGATGTGGATCATCAGATTGCTAAACTGATGGTAGAATTGTCCAAGTCTCAGGATGATGAAATTGGAGATGGGACCACAGGGGTAGTAGGTGAGTGAGAATATTTTTGATTTTTTTTTTTCAGAGCTGCTTTCATTACCAATGAATGCCAATAAGAAAAATAGCAAAATGGTGTTCCTTATTCTAAGCAGCAGATGAATCCAGGAACTAGTGAGTAGTGTCCATCTACCAGCAGGTGACGATAGATTACAAAGTTGAAGACAGTGATACCAGACGGCCAGCTCCTCCTTCAACCAGTACATCTCTGTCCCCAGCAGGTGATAGACAACATCTTAGCAGCTCCTAGATTTGTCTCCTGGGTCAGCTCCTGGGCCTTTGAGCCAGTAGAGCCTGGAGGGGTGTTTGATTTGAGGACCAGCTTTGGAGGCATACTTAACTGCTGGGTCCTTGCCTCACCCTGTGGACCCATTTCTTCCTGCTTCTCTCCTGTGTCTTAGGCTGTAGCCTTCCTCACTTTGGGGGGGGGGGACCCGAGAGGAGAGCATTTGGGAGACAGTACTTGAGGGGCGAGCCTGGCAGCATTGGGCCGCTGAGCTGCTGGTAGCTTCCCTTCTGCTTCGCTGGGTGCGCTGCTTCACTGGTGGTGAGTTTATAGCGCCTTTTTTGTTTTGGGAGGGGATGCACGCTCATGGCGACAGTCGGTGAAGCAGTGTTCCCGCTGTGGAGCACGTGCAGTTGATGACAGGTTTTCTCCCCAGATGTGGTAAGGTTCTTCGGGTGAGGGCTTTCTCTGGAGTGACCTGATTTGCACGTGGATGTTGTGGGCGCTTGTGGCCATTTCCCTGTGCCTTTGAGCGTGGTTCCCGCCACTCAGCTGTTGGCAGCCAGGGAGTCCTTGTAGCCTGCACTTGGTGGCTTTGGGGGGGGGGAGGTCTCTGCTCCTGGGGGAGTGCCTGCAGGATTTTCTGCTCTGTCTTCAGGGGCGGCTGATTCCGGGGATTTTTTTTTCTCCCCAGATTTTATTCTCCTACTACATCAGGCTTATTTGCTGAAGAGGTCTTTACTCCCTGCCATGAGTGGAAAGTGCGGGGTACAAATGTAACAAAAAAATTCTGTCGCCCTTCCTTTAGGAATTCTATCTCCTGGGTCAGAGAGAGCCTTACTGGCTTCCTTGGAGGATCCGTTTCCAAACGTAGGTGGATCTCTCCTGCCTCGGAATGAGGTCAGCGGGACCTTTTTCTGGGACCCTTTCGGTGACGATGGGCACAGGAGGGGTCCTGGGTGGATGAGTTGGAAGAGGGCAAGGTGACCCAAGAAAAGGCTGATGACCCTTCTTCTGTTTGTCTTTTCACCAGGATGTGCTGCTGGCACTCATCTGCCGGGCTGTGGAAGCTTTGAACATTGAGAATCCTGCGGCGCCGACTGCGGCTACAGTCAATCCCAAGATGGCCAGCACTAGGAAACCTTCTATGACTTTTCCTGTGCATGTGGCCATTCAAGAGCTTATTGTGGCCCATTGGTCTGACCCAAGGGCAGTTTGAAGGTAGCCAAAGCTAAATCTCGCTTGTACCCGGTGGCGGCAGAGAAGCTGGCTCTGCCGAGAGTGGCTTGGTCACGGCTGTGACTAAGAAGACCACCCTCCCTGTGGAGGATGGTGTAGCCTTGAAGGATATGCAGGACCGGTGTCTGGAAGCTTCCCTTAAGTGTGCCATTGAGGTCTCTGTGCTTTCATTGCAGGCCTCTATCTGTAGTTCCTATGCCGCCAGGGCCTGTCTTAGCTGGTTGCAGCAAACCTTGGAGCAGGAACCAGGTCTTCTCTGACCGTTGGAGGTTCACATGGAGTCGGGTTAGCTTATCTATCAAATTCCCTTTATGACCTGATAAGGGCTTCAGCCAAACAGATGGCCTTGACAATTTCTGCTCGACAACTTTTGTGGCTTCGGATTTGGGTGGCAGATATGGCGTCCAAGCAGCGTCTGATTCATCTTACCTTTCAAGGCAAACTTCTTTTTGGAGAGGAGTGGGAAAGGATTGTGAAGGATTTGGGAGATTCAAAGTCTTGGAGGCGTCTCGAGGACAAGCCCAAGTCTTCGTCGTGAGGAGAGGGTCCTCTAGATCTCACCTCTGGGAGGCTTGACATTACCGGCCTGGTCGTACCTCTGAGGCCTTCAACACCCTAGGTTTCAGCTGTGCTCTTCCTTTCAGAGCAATTAAGCGCCCACAGATGATGCAGGGATCTGGTGCCCGTTCTTTCAATGATGGGGCACAGGTTCACTTATTGGGGTCCAGGATAGGGGATTGACTGACCCTCTTTTACGAGGAATGGACCTAAATCACTTCAGACCAGTGGGTCTTAGACATTGTCAGGGAAGGTTATCGGCTCAAGTTCTCCTCTCCTATAAGCGAGGTGTTCCTGGAGTCGAGGTGTGCCACAGCTTGCCAAGAGGGCGGCAATCAAGAGCATTTGGGAGACAGTACTTGAGGGGCGAGCCTGGCAGCATTGGCCGCTGAGCTGCAATCCCTCCTAGGCCTGGGGATAGTGGTTCCTGTTCCACCTTTGGAGCTTCACGCTAGGCGTTATTCGATCTATTTTGTCGTGCCTCAAAGGAGGCTCCTTCCGTCCTATCTTGGATTTCGGAGGATGATGTATGACGAGACATAAGTAGGTCTAAATGGAAACTTGATGCGCTCTGTACTCCGGAGTAAAACAAAACTATAAAACCTCGAGGGTGAGCTCGTAGTTTTAAAAGCTTTTAAACTACGAGCTCATCCTCGAGGTTTTATAGCTTTTGTTTTACTCCGGCGCATCAAGTTTCCATTTAGACCTACTTATGACAAATACTACAAGTGGGTAAAATTATTGAACACAAGAGACTCCTAATGCAGGCCTAATAGGCCGAAACACAGCTGTATCGAGTCTTGTTCACCCTCCAATAGCTATTTTATCTGGAGTGTTGTCCACTTTTTGAGTCATCCTCATTGTCTCATCAAACATTACATACTCTTGCTGTTTCACATCAATCTTCCGGAAGGTGAACCAGTGCCTCACTGTTCGACATTTCCGCATGAAAAACCTGCGGCCATTCCGCATGTGATGGCGGCCATTCAGCCGGAAGAGCGTCTCACGGCGCTGCACGTCAAGGAGGCGTACCTCCACATTCCCATTTGACTGCTTCATCAACTGTTTCTCCATTTTGCCGTTCTGGGCCTGCATTTTCAATACCGGTCCTTGCTGTTGATCTGGCCTGCCCCTAACACCTTTTCCAAGGTGATGGTGGTGGTAGTGGCGTGCCTCCGGAAGAAAGGCATTGGAGTGCACCCTTATTTCAACGACTGGTTTATCCAAGCGGGTTCAGTGGAGGAGAGTCACAGGACCACCTCTCGGGACATCGCTCGCTTCAGTCATTGGACTGAGTGGTCAACCTTCAGAAGAGCCGCCTCGCTCCGTCCCAGTGTCTGGATTACCTCAGAGTCTGTTTCGACACACCTCGAGGCTGTGTTCTTACCCGAAGAGAGGAGGTTTCAAACTTCAAGCTCAAGTGCGCAGTCTGCTGCAGTTGTCCTACCCTTGTGCTGGGGTCGATGGCAGTGACCCTGGGGTACATGCCCTCTAGAACTCTTGCTTCTGAGCAGGTGGTTGCCTGTCTCAGGAGTATCAGTAGCGTCTTCTGTGGCTACCCAAGGCACACCAGAGCATGAGCTGGTGGTTCTGTGACGTTCATTTTTGGAAGGGAATGCCTCTGGCAGCTCTCAGTGGGTGGTGGTGATCTCAGATGCCAGCTGATGGGCTGGGGAGCCCATTGTCTCCACAGGCATGCACAGAGGCTGTGGATGCTGCAAGAGTCAGCATTGCCGATCAACCTTCTGGAACTCCAAGTGGTCTTCAACGCCTTACGAGCCTTCAGGTGAGTCTCGCATGTCTCTTCTGTCAGCAGTTCACATTGCAGGCCTGTGCGACATGTGTGCAGGTTTCCTCCAGTCGTCGTCTCCTGGATCCAGCTGAGTGGAAGCTGTTGATGAAAGTGTTTCATCGGATTTGTGGCACATGGGGGGAGCTGGAAATGGGTCTAATGGCATCCTCTCAATGCAAAAGTTCCAAGGTTTTTCAGTCGTCGAGAGACCAGCTCAGCAGTGCTTGGCCAGAAGGGGGTCTCCTTTGTCTTTTACCCTTGGCCTCTGATCGGCCTGGTCATTCTCAGGATTGCAGGCTACAGGGGTGGGTAATTCTAGTTGCCCCAAATTGGCCTCAACGTCCTTGGTACACAGATCTGGTTCAACTGCTTGTGGCTCCTTGCTTCGGCACCTGGTCTCTGCAAATCTTCTCATCCAAGGGCCAGTTCAGATGAAGGATCCCTCCCGTTTTGGTCTTACAGTATGGCTCTTGAGCGGTCGCGCTTGAGGAAGAAGGAATATTCTGATGTGATTGCGACCTTGTTGCGACTCGCAAGCATTACACTTCTTTGGCTTATGATCAGGTCTGGCGCACTTTTGAAGTTGGAATGCATCCCACAATTGCTCCTCTTTCAAGGCTTTGGTGCCTCAGCTTCTGGCCTTCTTGCAGGAAGGGTTGCACAAGGTCTTGCCTACATTTAAGTGCAGGTGACTGCCTTTGCCTATTGTTTTTTTTTGGGGGGGGGGGGTGTTGGGCTCTTCTCTAACTTCACACCCTGATGTGGTGCATTTCTTGAAGAGGGTTCTGCATCTTTGCTCTCCACCCTGTCCTCTATGGATCCTCAATCTTGTTCTCCGAGCCTTGCAGAGGGCACCTTTTTGAGCCATTGCAGAAAGCTTCCGTGAAGGATCTTACCCTTAAAGCGATCTTTTTGGTGGCCATTTCGTCGACCCGCAGATTCAGACTTTGTCCTGTTGTGATCCTTTTCACCAGTTTTCCGAATCTGGAGTTGCCTTACTTACAGTGCCTTCCTTTTTGCCTAAGGTTATTTCGGCTTTTCACCTCAATCAGCCCCTCTTCTTCCTTTCAGGAGGAGGATTATCCTTCGGAATGCACAACCCTTCATCTTTTTGATGTTCAGAGGGTTCTTCTCCATTACCGCCTATAGGTTTCCAGTGACTTCAGACGTTTGGATCATCTCTTGTCTGGATCTTATAAGGGAGATGCAGTGTCTAAGGTGACTATTTCCTGTTGTATTATGAGGCGATTGTTTCTGTGTATGTGTTAGTGGGTCGTGCCCCACCAGAGGCGCTCAAGGCATAATCCACTAGGTTGCTGTCTGCTTTGTGGGGTGAGATGGGTTTTGTCTGTGGATGAAATATGCTGGGCAGCTACTTGGGCTTCCCTGCACACCTTTGCTAGGCGCTACAAAGTGGATGTTGCCACTTGATTGGAAGCTTCCTTTGAAGCGGCAGTTTTGTTTAGTGGAGCGGTGTCAGCCCACCCTCGTTAGGGACTGCTTTGGTGCATTACTACTACTATTTAACATTTCTATAGCGCTACCAGGCATACACGCGCTGTACACCATACACAAAAAAGACAATCCCTGCTCAAAGAGCTTACAATCTAGATAAGACAGGAGACAGAACAATTAAGGGTAAGGGAATAAAGAGGTGAGGATAACAGGGCAAGTGAATAGAGGTTAGGAGTCAAAAGCAGTGGAAAGAGGTGGGCTTTACATCCCACCAGTTCCTGGATTCGTCTGCTGCTAAGGATAAGGAAGGTAAAATTATGCCTTACCTGCAATTAAGTTTCTTTCCTTTACTAACAGCAGATGAATCTAAGATCCGTGTTGTCTCCTGGTATCAAAATAAAAACCCAGAGGAAACAGACTAGCAGAAGTTCTAGGAGGAATCGAGTAAGATGATGTTCCAGTTGTTTGCTGTTTGGTTTATTAGTGAGGAAGAATTATGACCTTTGATTTTCTATTCCTGCTTTACAATGTTACACACATTGGTTGAAGGAGGCGCTGGCTGTCTAGTATCAATGTCTTCAACTCTGTAATCTCTATCTCCACCTGCTGGTAGATGGACACAACCCACCAGTTCCTGGATTAATCTGCTGCTAGTAAAGGAAAGAAAATTAACTGCAGGTAAGGCATAATTTTACCATCTTCATTTTTCAGTGAGGCCACTTTGTGTGAGAGCAAATACTGTTCCCAGCATAGCAGCTGACACTCTGCATGCACTTGCCCAAGAGGGAATACCCTTCCACCTCCAGTGACAGAGTGCCTAGTGTGCTCACACAGGCAGATGATCAAAAGCCCCGCGCTGTTCCAAACAGCGCTCTAAAATAGCGCTGGAACAACGCGGGGGCTATTAGACCTATGATCAGAGATAATGCATGCAAATTTAAGCAGCGCAATTATCTCTGATCATGGGGTAGAAGTGCGGGCGAATTGTGCCTGAGCATGCGCTCAGCACATTCCTCCTGCACTTGTTTGACAGGTCTGGGCTGTTAAAAGCCCAAACCTGTCAAACAGGGGCTGGAGTCCATGGGACCACCAGGCCCTGACTACCCCTGCCCTGAGCAACGGGGGCTGGAGGTCCGGCGGACTTCCGTCCCCCAGCCCCCCCAAACCCCCAGAAAATGGTCTCTGGTGGTCCAGTGGCCGCCGGCCAACACCCCCCCCCCCCCCAGCGAGCGATGGGCTGAATCCCTGGTGGTCCAGCGTGAAAAAGAACCCCCTGACAGCCCCCCTACCTTAGTTGGAGGAGGAAGGTAGCCTGCCTCCCTCCTCTTCCTTGGGTTGATGCTGCCGCAAAATGGCGGCGCCCAGCCCCTCCCAGTGCAGCGGGGCTACAGACCATATAAGGAGCAATTCCCTTATATGGTCTGTAGCCCCGTCCAGCGCATCCCAGGATTCACTGGGAGGGGCTGGACGCCACCATTTTGCGGCGGCGTCAACCCAAGGAAGAGGAGAGAGGCAGACTACCTTCCTCCTCCAACTAAGGTAGGGGCCGTGAGGGGGTTCTTTTTCACACTGGACCACCAGGGATTCCGCAGACATCGCTGGGGGGGGTGGATTTGGGGTGCTGGAGGGGGGGTTGGCTAGCGGCCACTGGACCACCAGGACCATTTTCTGGGGGCTTAGGGGGGCTGGAGACCCACTGGATCTCCAGCCCTCCCTGAACCTTGGGGGGGGGGGGGGACCGGAGGTCCGCTGCACCTCCAGCCCCCCTTTTGGCAGGTTTGCTTTGGGAGGGGAACGGGGGCCTGTCAGCATGCAACTGCATGCTGGACAGGGCTCACCATTCCTCCCCAATGATCTGCAAACCCTAAGCCAGCTCGGAGCTGGTGTAGGGTTTGCCCCGGCCAGCGACCCAATTTTGGCACACTGACCGCTAATCATTGGCGATGAATGCGCTAAGCCCTGTTTAGCATGCATTTGCATGCTACTTGCGCAAAGAGCCCTCGAGCGCGTTGTTTTATGCGCTCGAGGGCTCTGATCATGGGGGTAGCAAACGCTGGCGCTAGTATGGCGGTAACAGCCTCTAGCACCAGCATTTTCTTTTGATCATCTGCCCCATATAGAGTTACTTTATGAAACTAAGATGATATTGCATGCGGTGTCTCACTCATGATTGCTTGTCCTGCCAGGTGGTGGTCTTTATCTTGTCTCTACCCCCTCTTCTCCTCCCCCCCTTTACAATTTCTCACTTTGTGTTCTACCCGAAACTTTGCTAGCTGGGTGTAGTGGAAGAGTACTGTGCAGTATTCAGATGGTGCACTCATTCAAAACATTCTGGGAAGAACACTGCACTTTCAGATATTAAACCACTCCCCTTCTTTCTCTAAAGGACTACTGCTGGCACTGTTCCAGCATATCTATTCTGTTTTTCTTACAGTTCCTGCACTGCTTTCACAGATTGATAGGAGTTTGGTCACCACATGATGAAAAGCTTGTAGTGTGGTCAGAAAAGTGAACAGCTGTTCAGGAGGCAGTACCAAGTGCAGGCCTCCAGAGATAGAAGTGTGTATAGGAGAAGGGATCCACAAGAGTTGAAGCAGCCACTGACTCCTAGTCCTTGCACTGAACACTGAAATAAATGTTCCTAAGTTTGTAAACGTTCTTTATTTCAGTAGTATACTATGGTATATTTCATTGATCTATAATTGGCATAGAAGTAACTTAAGTACACACAAGTACTGCTTTGACCATGTTTTCTTTTGGTCTTCAAAATAAGCTTAGAAATGTAAATGTTTAAAGGGAAAAACGGTAGACTTAGGATGTTTGGGGTTCTTTTATAGTTCTTATAAACCAAAAAGGCTAGTTTTCATATGCATTGCTGTATTGAAAATAGAGAATTGCTTCTAAAGTAACTTGTCATTCATGACCATTGAATTTTGAATGCTATTAAAAATACCTTGGTTTTTTTTACAAATCTGATATTTATTGGATACATACTGATAACTAGATGGGTTGTAGTGCTATAAGCGCATAAGATGGTCTGAAATCTGTGACTCAAAGCAATGCACAGGAAACTGTCATTCATCCCCTTTAAGTATTAAAAGATTTGCAATTTGCATCTAGGGTTTTGAGGTACAACTCACGCACAGTAAAATCGTCATACAACAAAATACAACGTTTTGATGGTACATCACCAAGTTCTTCTTAATTTCTAATTCTACAGCATACTGAAAGCAGTACTTGTCTCATTAAATTCTCCAAGGACTGCTATCCCATGATGTTTGCACCCAGATAAAGTAATATGGGGTCAGAAGCATAAGACTTTAAAAGTACTATCATGTAGAGTGTTGGTATAATCCATGATGAAATGAAGAGCAGTAGCTAAGTAAAAAAGCATTACTGAAATGCTGCTTTAAGGTTTTTCCTGAAATCGATTGTACTGAGATTGATCTGGTAAAGAATTGCACAGCATGGAACCTACAGCAGAAGAGATGTGACATTGCTTGGTTGCCAGTTGACATTTGCCCTTCAGCTTGTGGTAACATGTAGTTGGTCCGTGGAGGCCAAAATATCAGGACCACTCCCTACACCTAAGTTGTTTTTTAAGCCGGTTGTGGCCCTTGGTCAAAAGGTTTGGACACAGTTTACATGAGACATAAACAGCAATAAAAATCATGTAATGTAGTAGTTTAGTACTAAACATTTCTTTGAAAATGTGTACACTTTATCAGCCTGAATTGCTTCGAAAGTTGATACTGTGGTGTCAGAACGATATAGTGTAGGTCATTAATTTTCCCTTCTGATTCATTTGCTCAGTGTTGAATGAAGTAGATAATCTTAATTCATTTTTAATCTGAGCTAGCAGCACTTGAGGAAAGGAAATAGCAATGAGAGGAAATTTCACCTTTAACATTTAAAATATTTTGAAACTACTACACTTCAGTTGGGTGGTGCAAGATCATACATTTGCTTAGATTTTCAGCATTTTTTAAAAATATTCCATTTTAGGGGTGAGTTTTGTGTTTAACATTTGTAGTACTGGAGCTTTGTTTTTGATAGTTGAAGTGGCCTCAATTGAACAGCTAATGGAGTTGTTTGTGTTACAGTCCTTGCTGGTGCCTTGTTTGGAACAGGCTGAACAGCTACTTGATCGTGGAATTCACCCTATCAGAATAGCAGATGGATATGAACAAGCTGCACACATTGCTATTGAGAACCTGGATAAGATCAGCAACAGTTTCCCGGTTGATCCACAGAATATAGAACCCCTAATTCAAACTGCAATGACAACTTTAGGCTCTAAAGTGTAAGTTTATTCAGACTTTTTTTTTTTTTTTTTTAATTTTTTATTTATAGCCATTACAATTTTTACAAGCGATAAAACAACTTGTTAGAAATACAGAGAAAGTAATATATTGGAATTATTTGTCAGATAATTCTATTCTCTTCCTTAGACCACTAAATAGAGTGAAACAAGACAAGGAGATCAATTAAACAATAAACAGAAAAAAAAATGTGGTATTAACCTGATTATCCCCAAATATTACTCGTCTAATTCATTATTCCACATTGATCATCTGGTTGGCTTCTTCAAGGCCAATACGGTGTAAAGTCAAATCATTTCATTGAAAACATACTTCCTCAGCAATCCTCCAGACCGTTCAAGACGCTTGGGTTATACACTCCTACCAGCAGAGGGAGACTGAGAACACTAAAACTTCTTATACAAATAGCCTGTGCAGACCTTCTACTAACCAGTATTTTCTCATGTGCAGCCCTGTGCAGTGTACTCAGTCTGGTAGGCCCGTTTGGAGTTTCTAGGTTGGGTTGTAAATGTTAGAGAACCCACACTTAGATCTCTATTACAGGGTGTAAGTCCTAAGGGGCTTCTTATTCCCTGTGGGGTGTCACACCCGGGTGGCCGGGTCCCTCCCCCTGTGCTCTTCCTCTGGAGGACTGCTTGACCTTGGCTACAGACCTCGTTCTGTACCCTTGAGGCATTTAGGCATCAGCAACGAGTTTTAAAAAAATAAATACAATAAACGTTTTTAAAAGGTGGCTATTTTGGCCGTTCTTGTGGCAGTCCAGAGATAAAACGTCTTCAAGGGCGTTCTTGCCTTAGGCGGTTTTGCCTATTAGTCGGTCACAGCACAGAGCAACTGTTTGTTTTTTATTGTGTTCACGGCCATTATGTCTAAGCTGGTGAGGTGTCTGTTTTGCGCGGAGTTGAAGTGAAAGGTGGCCAATTTAAATTTTGTGGGGAGCCTACATTGTCAACGCTCTTGCCCCCCGTGCTTTCCCGAGTTGGCGGAGGTGTTGGGCTGCGACTTGACAGCACATTCCAGGCCAGCAACGGCAGGGCCGGTTTTGGCGGGAAACGTGGCCATTCCATATCATCAAGCTGATCAATCCATAGACTGGTGGGTTGTGTCCATCTACCAGCAGGTGGAGATAGAGAGCAAACTTTTGCCTCCCTATATGTGGTCATGTGCTGCCGGAAACTCCTCAGTATGTTCTCTATCTCAGCAGGTGGTGGTCACACACAGCAGCAGCTCTGGCTAGGCCTCCAAGCCTAATTTTTAGGTTTTGTTGAGTGCCTGGGGTTGAGGGCTCTTTTGAGCAAGTGCAAACCTGATGGTGCCAGGTCCCTCCTTTTCTCCCCCCTCCCGCTGGCTCCGTTAAAAAAAAAAAAAAAAAAATTTTAAACGTTCTTAAAGGCGTTTATTTCGACGTTTATTTAAACGTTCATTGCAGCTACTCACTGGGACACCAGTTCGTTACAGCTCGGAGCGGCAAGCAGGTAATTTTTTACCTTTTTATAGCGGCAGGGGGTTCCCCGATTCTTCTCCTCGTGGCATATGGCGTCGGAGGGCGAGGGCGCAAAGGGGTCGCTCCCTGGATCGCTTGAGCGCTTCTAGAGGGGATGCGGGGGTTTTACAGCCTGTTTCGCCCTTGTTGGGTGACAGTTTAGTGACCGATGAATGTCCCGGTCCTTCCTCCGGCGTGGCGGTTTTTTCCCGCCATAAACGCCCATCCCCCGCTCCTCGCCTCCGCCATCTTGGCCGGCCACGCGGCTCGGACGGCTTCTTCGTGGGCCGCCCTTGAGGTTGGAGACATTGATGCCATGAACGCCCTTAATTTGGGCGACGGCACAAAAGCGGCTAAAGTTAAGCGCCGCTCTTCCCGCGCGGCTCCTTCGCGGAGTGTCGCGCCGGACGCCATTTTGGATGCGCAGCATGTCTCTCCCCCGCTCTTGCGAGCGCCGGTTGAGGGTGCGTCTAGGGCTATTGCCCAGGCTGCGGAAGTGCACAGTCTGGGGGGTTTCTCCCCCGAGTTTGTTTTGCTGCTGCATCAGGCTTTCCTCATGCAAAACGCTGCCCCTGCTCCCTCGTCTGGTAAAGAGGTTGAGGTTCCCAGAGGTAAACGTCCTCGGGTTGATTCCCAGGCCTTGGAGGCCTTTGTCTCCTCCGATGTAGATGAGGGCAGCGTGTCTGAGGTCTCCCAACGGTCCTTTGCGGATTCCTTGGAGGAGATGGATCCCCGCTCGGATGGAGCGGATGACCCCTCTGCAGCGCAGCTTTTTAGCTCAGAGGATTTGCCCAACCTGTTGATACAGGCCATGGACACTTTGAAGATTTCCTCTCCGGAGGACGTCTCTCCCTCAGCCCCTGTTGGCTCTGCCATTATGCTGGGGACGAAGCGCCCGCCTAGAACCTTCCACGTGCATGATACCATGCACACCTTAATTTCGGCTCAATGGGATGTCCCGGAAGCGAGCCTTAAAGTGGCTAGGGCTATGTCCCGCCTCTATCCTTTCCCTGAAAGTGAACGTGAGGCCTAGCTGTGGCCTACCGTGGATTCTTTAATCACTGCGGTGACTAAGAAAACGGCGTTGCCGGTGGAAGGTGGCACGGCCCTGAAGGACGCCCAAGACAGAAGATTGGAGGCGGCCTTAAGGTCGTCCTTTGAGGCAGCTGCTTTAAGTTTGCAGGCCTCAGTTTGCGGCTCCTATGTGGCCAGGGCGTGCCTGACTATGGTGCAGCGGGCTTCCCCCTCGGATCCTTCCTTGAGGGCTGATTGGCCGGCCCTGGAATCGGGCTTAGCCTACTTGGCAGACTTGCTGTATGATGTCTTGAGAGCCTCAGCTAAAGGCATGGCTCAGACAGTCTCTGCGCGGCGGTGGCTTTGGCTGAAACATTGGTCTGCTGACCACGCCTCTAAATCCCGCCTGGCTAGATTGCCTTTTAAAGGCAAGCTGCTCTTTGGGGTCGAGCTGGACAAAATCGTGACCGATCTCTGCACGTCTAAGGGCAAGAAGTTACCAGAGGTCAGGGCTCGGGCTAGTACTCGTCCCGGTACCTCAGAGGACGGTTTCAGGAAGCCCGTCGGTACCGCCCGGGCAGGTCGGGCTCCTCTGCCTCCTCTTCCTTCAAGAGGAATTTCTCCCCCAAGCAGCATTCCTTTCGCAGAGACCGCCGTCCCGGAGGTGCTCCCTCCGGCCCTCCCCCAGGGTCTCGGACCCAATGACGGGGCCTTGGTCCACGCCCCAGTGCAGATTGGAGGACGGCTGGCCTCGTTTCTGGGCGAGTGGACCACAATAACTTCAGACGCTTGGGTGCTGGAAGTCATCAGAGACGGCTACAAGCTAGAGTTCTGCCGACCCTTAAAAGACGGGTTTGTACTCTCTCCCTGCAAGTCTCCGGTCAAAGCTGTGGCAGTGCAGCAGACCTTGGACAATCTGATCCGCCTGGGTGCGGTCGTTCCGGTGCCAGAAAGTCAGCTTGGCAAAGGACGTTACTCCATTTACTTTGTGGTACCAAAGAAAGGAGGTTTCTGTCCGGCCTATCCTCGACCTCAAAGGGGTCAATCGGGCCTTGAAAGTGCGGCACTTTCGCATGGAGACTCTCCGCTCTGTTATAGCGGCAGTGAAGGCAGGAGAGTTCTTGGCTTCCTTGGACATCAAGGAAGCGTACCTGCATATTCCCATCTGGCTCCTCATCAACGCTTTCTGCGTTTTGCAGTCCTGGGACGACACTTCCAGTTCAGAGCCCTCCCATTCGGGGTGGCTACTGCTCCGCGGACCTTTTCCAAAGTAATGGTGGTCATCGCGGCCTTCCTACGAAAGGAAGGGGTACAAGTCCATCCTTATCTGGACGACTGGTTGATACGAGCCCCCTCTTATGCAGAGTGCGGCAAAGCTGTGAACCGGGTAGTTGCTCTTTTGATCTCCCTGGAATGGATCATCAACTGGGAGAAGAGCCAGCTGCGCCCGACTCAGTCCCTGGAGTACCTGGGAGTTCGATTCGACACCCAAGTGGGCAGAGTGTTCCTGCCAGACAATCGGATTGTCAAACTTCAGGCTCAAGTGGACCAGTTCCTAGTAGCCTCTCCTCTTCGGGCTTGGGACTATGTGCAGCTGTTGGGCTCTATGACGGCCACGATGGAAGTAGTGCCCTGGGCCAGGGCTCATATGAGACCACTTCAACACTCTTTGCTGCGGCGCTGGACTCCGATGTCGGAGGATTATGCTGTGCGCCTTCCCTTGGACCCAGCAGTGCGCAAGGCGCTGAGCTGGTGGATGCAGACAGACAAGTTGTCTGCGGGAATGCCTCTGGTGACCCCAGAGTGGATTGTCGTCACGACGGACGCCTCTTTGTCGGGCTGGGGAGCCCACTGCTTGGGAAGGACAGCGCAGGGGCTCTGGTCTCCTGCAGAGGCAAAGTGGTCTATCACCTCCTGGAACTCAGAGCCATTCGGTTGGCGCTTTTGGAGTTCATCCCGGTACTGGTGTTGAAGCCTGTACGGGTCCTGTCGGACAATGCCACGGCTGTGGCCTATGTCAACCGCCAGGGAGGTACCAAGAGCGCCCCTCTAGCCAAGGAGGCTATGAATCTTTGCCAGTGGGCGGAAGCGAACCTGGAGCAGCTTTCAGCGGCCCACATTGCCGGAGTCATGAATGTCAAGGCGGACTTTCTCAGTCGCCATACCTTGGAGCCCGGAGAGTGGCAACTATCTGCTCAGGCGTTCTTGGACATCACGAAGCGCTGGGGCCAGCCGAGCCTAGATCTGATGGCGTCATCGGCCAATTGCCAAGTGCCGCGCTTTTCAGCAGAGGACGGGACCCTCGATCCCTGGGAGTAGATGCTCTTCTCCAACAGTGGCCGACACAAGAGCTCCTTTATGTGTTCCCGCCCTGGCCCATGTTGGGCAGGGTGCTAGACCGGGTGGCAAAGCATCCCGGCAGGGTAATCCTGGTGGGTCCGGATTGGCCCAGACGTCCCTGGTATGCGGACTTGATCAGGCTCTCAGTCGACGATCCTCTGCGGCTGTCAGTGGAGCAGGGCCTGTTACATCAGGGTCCCGTGGTGATGGAGGATCCCTCCCCCTTTGGTCTTACGGCCTGGCTATTGAGCGGCAGCGTCTGAGGAAGAAAGGCTTCTCAGACAAGGTCATCGCCATATGCTAAGAGCGAGGAAGCGCTCTACTTCTACTGCTTACGCCAGAGTTTGGCGTATCTTTGCAGCGTGGTGTGAAGCAGGCTCACTTTCTCCCTTCACTGCTCCAATTTCTTCAGTGTTGGCGTTCCTGCAAGAAGGTCTGGAGAAAGGCCTGTCGCTCAGTTCCCTTAAAGTCCAGGTAGCGGCTCTGGCTTGCTTCAGGGGCCGCCTGAAGGGTGCTTCCCTGGCTTCGCAGCCAGATGTGGTGCGCTTTCTCAAGGGAGTTAATCACCTGTGCCCTCCTCTGCACTCAGTGGTGCCTGCGTGGAACCTCAACCTGGTGCTAAGAGCATTGCAGAAGCCGCCTTTTGAACCCTTGTCAAGGGCATCTCTGAAAGACCTGACGTTGAAAGCAGTCTTTTTGGTGGCTATCACTTCAGCCAGAAGAGTTTCCGAGCTCCAGGCACTCTCATGTCGAGAGCCTTTTCTGCAGTTCACTGAGGCAGGAGTGACTATTCGCACAGTGCCTTCCTTCCTGCCCAAGATTGTTTCTCGCTTCCATGTGAATCAGCAGCTCTGTCTCCCTTCCTTTCGTAGGGAGGACTACCCAGAGGAGTACTCTGCTCTTAAATATCTGGATGTGAGGCGAATCATCATCAGATACTTGGAAGTGACCAATGATTTCCGGAAATCGGATCATCTGTTTGTCCTGTTTGCAGGTCCTCATAAGGGTCTGCAGGCTGCTAAGCCTACAGTGGCAAGATGGGTCAAGGAAGCCATTGCGGCGGCTTATGTGGCCGCAGGGAAGGTGCCGCCTATCCAGCTGAAGGCTCACTCCACTAGAGCTCAGGCGGCCTCGATGGCAGAGGTCGGATCCGTCTCCTTGGAAGAGATATGCAAGGCGGCAACTTGGGCTTCGGCTCATACATTCTCCAAGCATTACCGTTTGACGGTAGCTGCACGGGCGGAGGCCCGGTTTGGAGCTTCAGTGTTGAGGTCAGGGATTTCAATGTCCCGCCCTGGGTGAGTACTGCTTCGGTACATCCCCCCAGTCTATGGATTGATCAGCTTGATGATATGGAAGGTAAAATATGTATAATCATACCTGATAATTTTCTTTCCATTAATCATAGCTGATCAATCCATAGCCCCTCCCAGATATCTGTACTGTTTTTATTCTGATTGCATTTCAGGTGCAGTTTAGTCTTCAGTTACTTCAGAAAGACTTCGTGTTCAAGTTTTTTTCACTTGGATTCTTCAAGAGTTGAGACGAGTTTGTGTTACAGTGAGCTGCTGCATTCCTCTCCCCCCCCGTTTTACGGGGCTGGATTGAGACATAAATTCTGCCGGCACTCCCTCCCGCTTCGTGCGGCGGTAGGGCAGCTTTGTACCCCTCCCGCTTCGGCGGTGTTAGGGTCAGTCAGCTCCTCCCGCGGTTGCAGGATAAGCCAGATCCCCCCGCATCGGCGGGTGTGGTGTCCCTCCCCCGCTCCGCGGGGATGAGCTGGACGGATTCCCCTCCCCCACTTGTGTGGGGATGAGCTGGGTTAATTCCCCTCCCCCGTTTCGGCGGTGGTGAGCTGGGCAGAGTGTCCCTTCGTGGGTGTAATTCTCTAAGTGCTGAGTCCTGCGGATGGAGCTTTGATATCGACATACTGAGGAGTTT
Source organism: Microcaecilia unicolor (assembly GCF_901765095.1). NCBI lineage: Eukaryota > Metazoa > Chordata > Amphibia > Gymnophiona > Siphonopidae > Microcaecilia > Microcaecilia unicolor. The sequence continues at coordinate 243,902,050 of NC_044031.1, read as the reverse complement.
CCGGCAGCACATGACCACATATAGGGAGGCAAAAGTTTGCTCTCTATCTCCACCTGCTGGTAGATGGACACAACCCACCAGTCTATGGATTGATCAGCTATGATTAATGGAAAGAAAATTATCAGGTATGATTATACATAATTTTACCTTTTAGCTGCGCGTCCCGGGTTGGCCTTGATGGAGTCTGTTTTGGCGGAAAGCACGGCCCTTTTGGCCGCGCATTCCATACCGGCGCCAGGGGGCCCGTGTGTGGCGGGAAGCGCGCCTAGTTTAGCCGCGGATCACACGATGGACCTGCCGCCTCGGGCGCCAGGGGGGTCCGTCGCGGAGAATACGGGAAGTGTTGTTGGGGCTTCAGCAGCGTCGGGGGGGGGGGGTCTGGCTTCCCCCCTGAGTTTGTTTGGTCTCTGTATAATGCCTGGAGAGCTGGCCCCTCTCAGGTTGTTTGTTCCCCGGAGGCTGGTAGCTCAGTGGGAGTTAAGCGCCCATGGGTGGATATTTCGGAGCCTATGGAGATACTTTCTCTGCCTGGGTCGAACTTTTGGAGTGACCCAGGAGAGGAGGATCTCTTAGATATGTCTGAGGATCAGGATGGGCTAAGGCCTGGGGAAGATTCTTCAGTGGTTCGCATTTTTCATAAGGAGGAGTTGTTAGAGCTCATTGATCAGGTGATCTCTACATTGAAGTTTGCTCTGGCAACCACTCCCTCTGCGGAGGGACCCCAGGTAGATCCCTTGGTTAAGGGGATTCGGAGAGCCTCCCGTTCCTTCCCATGAATTCAGACATTAGGGACATGGTTTTCAGGAATGGTCTGTGCTGGAGCCTGCTTGTAAGGTGTCTAGGGCTATGGCACAGCTGTATCCCTTGCCTCCGGAAGATTGGCCCTGCTGAAACCACCTACTGTGGATGCGGTAGTTACGGCAGTTATTAAGGCTACGGCCATTCCGGTGGATGGCGGTACAGCCTTACGGGATCCTCAGGATAGGAAGCTAGAGTCCTTTCTGAAGCGCAACTTTGATTTGTCGACTTTGGCCTTGCAAGCCTCTGTGTGTGGGGACTTGGTAGCCAGAGCTTGTTTCCGTTGGGCGGAGAAGCTCTTGGATGAGCCTGCGTTAGATAGGACTGGTTTGGTTCAGGACCTGGCCAAATTGGAGATGGGGTCTTCGTTTTTGGCAGACACGCTTTATGATTTGCTAAGGGCTTCAGCTAAGAATATGGCTCTGGCGGTGACTGCTCGCAGGGCTCTTGGCTTAGGGGCTTGGGTGGCAGATGCGGCCTCTAAAGCAAAGTTGTGTTCTCTACCTTTCAAAGGTTCTATGTTGTTTGGAGAGGACTTGGATAAACTGATGAGTGGTCTTGAGGATACCAAGGTCTCACGGTTGCCGGAGTTACGGCCTAAAGCGGCTAGTCGAGGTGGTTCGGCTAGAGGTCGGTTTAAGGACACGAGGCTGTACAGGCCGGGCAGTTTTGTGTCTCCTTCTAAAAGCCGTTTTTTCCAGCGGATGCAGTCCTTGCGAGGGGGTCGTCGAGGTCAGGACTCCTCCGGAGGTGCCGGAAATGATAAGTCCTCCTTATGAAGGTGTGCAGGTCCAGCCTCTGGTGAAGGTCGGGGCGTGACTTCGTCTGTTTTATCAGGGGTGGACCCAAATTACATCAGATCAGTGGGTGCTGGAGGTCGTTCGCGACAGTTATGCGCTCGAGTTCGAGCACCTGCTGCCGGATCTGTTTCTTCCCTCTCTTTGTCACTCTCGAGTCAAGTTAAAGGCTATTCAAGACTCTGGGTCGCTTAATCCAGTTGGGGAGCTGTGGTACCCGTTCCTCAGCACGAACTGGGAATGGGTGGTTGTTCCATTTACTTTGTGGTGCCGAAGAAGGAGGACCAGTTTCGACCCATTTTAGATCTCAAGAGGGTCAATGGGGCGCTCAAGGTGCCATCCTTCCGCATGGAGACTCTGCGCTCGGTCATAGTGGCTGTTCGTCAGGGAGAATTTCTCACGTCATTGGATCTCACAGAAGCTTATCTGCACGTGCCGGTTCAAGAGGCCCATCACCGTTTCCTTTGTTTTGCTGTTTTAGGGAGGCACTTTCAGTTTGGTCTGGCAACGGCTCCACGCACCTCCAAGATAATGGTGGTGGTAGCAGAGGCAGGGAATTCTGGTGCATCCGTATCTGGACGACTGGTTGATCTGGGTGAAGTCTCGGGCTCACAGTGTGGCGGCGACTGCTCAGGTGGTCGCGTTTCTGGAGTCGCTCGGATGGGTAGTGAATGTAGTCAAAAGTCAGTTGATCCCATCACAGGGTCTGGAGTACTTAGGAGTGCGGTTCGACACGGCAGTGGGTTGTGTGTTTCTGCCGGATTCTCGGGTCGCCTCTCTTCAGCAGCAGGTCCGGCTGTTAATGGCCGTTCAGAGTCTGACGGTTCGAATGTACTTTCGGGTTCTGGGCCTCATGGCAGCGACAGTAGAGGTAGTACCATGGACCAGGGCGCATATTTGTCAGCTTCAGGCGGCTCTATTGTCCCGGTGGTCTCAGGTACACAGTTTGGAGTTGCGGTTGCCATTGAGGGGGCTCCTCGGCGCAGTCTCCAGTGGTGGCTGTGCTCGACCCATCTGAAAAAGGGCATGCAGTTGGAACCTCCTCAGTGGGTGATTCTGGTAACGGATGCCAGTCTGCTGGGCTGGGGAGCTCAGTGTCTCGGTTGGTCCGTGCAGGGGCTGTGGTCGACGGAGGAAGCTCAGTGGTCTATCAACCGGTTGGAGACGAGGGCAATTCGGCTAGCTCTGTTGGCGTTTCGCTCACGTGTGGTCGGAAAGGCGGTAAGAGTCATGTCCGACAACGCGACAGCGGTAGCGTATAGAGATTCTGGCTGGTGTGGCGGCTGTTCCTACAGCTGTTGTTCTTTGTTTTTTCCATCCCCCAAGGTAGAATTAACTAACTTTTATTGCTGAGGCTCTGAATATTTATAGCTTAATCACTAAATCTCTGCTCCTGGGATGGCTAGCCCACTGGAAGCTGCCTAAAACGTTCTCAGTACATACTCATTTCAGCTCAGTGGACCACCCCATATTCATCTCAGGGTGGCCTGGGCCACAAATTGCTTTCTATTGCTCAGGATGAGATTGGGAGGCTTGCATTACCTCACGTTGATTCTTTGGTGGCTTCAGGCATTAAAACAAAACAAAAAAAAAACACCCTGCTGGTGGGAGGTGGAATGGCCTTAAAGGATGTGCAGGATGGGACATTGGGGTCTTTTTGACCTGCTCTGGCTTAGTTCCCCACTCTGCTTACCACGGAAGCATAGTGTGGTCAAGGCCAACGGCTGCTTCCAGATTCAGGTCCAGGTCCATACAACTTTTTAAGGCTGCCATTCCCAACCCTGTCCTCAGGGCACACTTAATCCCATCGGGTTCTCAGGATATTCACAATGAATATTCATTCGTTGGACTTCTCGTGCGTATTCATTATGGATATCCTGGAAACCAGATGGGACTAGATGTGCCCTGAGGACTTGGTTGGGAATGGCTACTTTAAGGTTTAAGTGGCAGCTCTTACTTGCTATCAGGGTCTGATTCTGGATTCCTCCTTGATTTCTCCAGATGTGTCCAGAATTTTAAAATATTCAGGGGCATGTGTAATTTGCTCAGTGGTTCTTCAGATTTTGTAATCTCAAGCATTAATCTGGTTTTTGGTCTGCTTACATTTTAGAATCAACCGTTGTCATAGGCAGATGGCAGAAATTGCAGTAAATGCTATTTGACCGTCGCAGATATGGATCGCAAAGATGTTGATTTTGAACTAATCAAAGTAGAGGGCAAAGTAGGAGGCAAGCTTGAAGACACTCAGCTTATCAAAGGAGTTATTGTGGACAAAGATTTTAGCCATCCACAGATGCCCAAGGTATGTGATATTTTTATTGTCATAAGTAAGGGTACAAGCTCTAATACAAAAAAGTATTAAAACTTAACTAGATTCCTTTTGAATCTAGAAGCCAGCTGTTCAGAACTTTCTTTTCTGTGCCCTCAAGTGTAATGTTACTCCTTTTTAGGGCCTGATTTTTTTTTTAACTCTGGTTTCTGATCCCCCTCCCCATTCTGTGTCTATAAAATAATACTTCAGTAAATTGGGCCCTTCTCCACCATGCAATGAGTTACCATCTCTTTTAGCTTCATGTGCCACCATAGTCTAGATCCACACCAGTTTCTCCATTTCATTGTTCTGCATACTGCCCTTAATCTCTGTTCTGTAGTCCTACTGTTCCTCATCCCCATACCCCTCTGGCCGGCCAGTTGGTTTGATGTACCTCCCCTTTTCATTGCAGTCTGATGCTGCCAATGAACAGTTCTCATCCTGTCAGGTCAGTCCATATGACAGCTAAAAACAACTTCTAAGCCAGGCTCAGATCTCACTGAGCTGGGTAACCAGCAAAATGGAAAGAGGGAGGGGGACATGAATTAGTGCAGAAGCTTGTCATATGAGCAACAGCTCCCTTAGTTCCCCCTGCTGAGATCAGGTGGAAGCTGAGGGTATTCCGTTCTCTGAGCCACAAAGGCTTTAGTAAGTTTGTACTAATACCAGGGTACAAATTATATCGCTGTGATATGGTGAGACAAATTTTATGTCGGGGGAAACTTTTTTTTCACTGAGAGTGGTTGATGCCTGGAATGCCCTCCCGAGGTATGTGGTGACACAAACTACAATAGAATTCAAAAAAGCATGGGATGAACACAGAGGATCTCTAATTAGAAAATGGATGCTATTAAAATGGGGGTGGGAAGCCCTTAAATAACTGCATATGTGTTGTTGTCAAGTGGTGCTTAGATGGCAACTCAGGCTGTGAAGAACTACAGCTGGTGCCAGGCAGACTTGTATGATTAGTATCATACGTATGGCAATTCGATTTAGGATGGGTTGGGGAGAGCTTTGACAGTGCTAGGCAGACTTTTTGGTCTTTGTCCCGCAGATGACAAGACAGATTCAGATAGGCTGGAGTGGGCTTCAACTCCAATAGTTGGGATGTGAGGACAGTGCAGGGCAGACTTCTGCGGTCTGTCCCAGAAATGCCAAAGAGATAACGTTATGAGCAGGAGGCTGCCTTAACCCTTGTCCCTGAAGAAAGAATACTGAAACCCGCGGCGTCGGGCATGTTCAGGGAAGGCAAAAGGTTGGAGATTTATTTTCAGACACAAGGAGATATTGGACACAGCATAAAAGTAACTCGGATACAGCATGACTCAGATAAGTGTTCATTAAATATTTAATATTAATCGCCTTAAGATATCACTGATATTGATGAACATTGGTGCAGGTTACATTTCTTTGAATTGTACATAAGGGTGATAGGACATTGTTATATCATTTGAAGAATTATACCAGTCTGCTAGCACTTATTCGGTGATTCACTATGAAATAAATGAGTAACCCGATGAAAAGAAGTGCTACACCACTAAGCAACAGATATTTGTTGTGTTTTCTATAGTGGTAATATCTGAGGGTGCTCTCAAATAAATTACAAAAGAAATGATAAAACTATTTAGGTTTATTATATCCTGGTTATAGTAGTTTGTCACCTTTGATTTAACTACCAGAGATTAGAGGATACCTAGTTTTGATTCGAAAGGGAGACCATGAGCAGTTATTTTATCACAGTGCTGATGGATATCAAATTATTATGTGGTAAGCAATATCCAAACATGTAACCAAAGGTTTGCCTACTCAACTCCAATGTATCATCACGTGCAGAAATAATTTTTTCTTAAAGACCTCAGCATGGGTACACAGCGACCTATGTAATTTCAATGTCGCTTAAACATGCCCCATATCATCACTGGTCTTTTTTTTCTTATGTAAATCATACATTTTTTTACTTTTAAGACTTTAAACTTCATTACATAGGTCGCTGTGTACCCATGCTGAGGTCATTAAGAAAAAATTCTTTCTGCACATGATAATGATACATCGGAGTTGAGTAGGCAGACCTTTGGTTAAATGTGTTATTTATCACATACATACATTTAGTTTAATAATGAATTGATAAAGTTCCAAATCAGCCTGCTCAACACCCATTCTCTGCCTTCGTTTACTATGTTACTATGTAAATTGGAGCAGGGGTTGGTGCTATATGTTGAACAAGAAATTGAGTCAAACAAATATTCAACAGGAAACTGATTGCAACATGGAATCCTTATGGATGAAAATTCCATGTGTAAAGGGAAAGAATACTAGTTAGGCTATAGTACCACCCTTCAGGACAGAACAAACACACAGATGATGATATGTTAACAAATTAAGGCAGCTAACAAATTTGGCAACACTAAGATGGGTGATTTCTGTTATCCACCTACCCAGTCAGTTCATCCCAAGCCAGTTGGATAGAGAATTTGTGGCCCTCAGCCTGACTTGCCTAGAGTGTGTACCTGCAATCCCCAGCACTGTCTGTGGAGAAAGCCATGTTGCTCATCTGTAATAGAGGTTCTCCATAGAGATCAAAGGAATGCAGCCACATCCCCCCCCCCCCCCCCCCCCCAATCCACTCCCAAAAAAGGGAAAAAACTTTTGTGTGTTAGCTCTGATACAGACTGAGGAAGAATTCACAGAAGCGGGTGGCAAGGGAATGCCTATGTATGCTCAAAGGGGCTCATTCAAACCTTTGAGCTATTGGAGGAATTCAGCATACGTCAGATGTTACCTGGTGCTGCATTCCCTGCTGTTTGTGGAGAAGCTCTGTTACAGGTAAGCAACAACACACTCTTTCCCACCTTCCTTCCTACCATGTTCTGTCTCTGTTCTCTCCTCTTCCTCCCCCCCCCCCCCCCCTTAACCTGTTGTGGCATTCTGGGTCAACCACAGTAACAGCGGTCAAAACAGCAGGAAAGGCACATGGGACCATTTCCTCACATTCCACTGCTAGCTTTGCTTTTCTTGCCCCTCTGATGTAAACTTCCTGCATTGAAGGGGTGGAGCGAGAAGAGCTATCAGTGGCATGTGCAGGGAAAGTGTCCCACCTGTCTTTCCTGCTGTTCTTAGCGCTGAGATCACTGCCACAGACTTAGGCAACAATCCTGGTGGCAGTGGACAAGAGGGAAAGATTGCGCTTTGAGCTGGGATGCAACAATCCCAGCAACAGCTACCGAGAGAGAGATTGGGGTTAGGGAGGTGCCATGTACTCACTGATGTTTTGTGTATCCCTTGTTGGTAGCCTGTGGTTTATATGAAAGCTCTAGATCACTTATTTTTATTAGCAAACCAATACTCTAACAGGTGATCTTCTGAGCTCCCAATTTAGCAGTAAGATTGTCTAATATGAAAGAAGTAGATTACAACAAGAGGAAAAATACAGAATACATATTTGGCTTCTTAAGGTGGTATATCAAATGCATTACCCATACCCATATGATTTATGGGTACAATTCACCCTGTCAACTAAGCAGAAACTTTTGGAATTTGCAGAATTTGTTGGTTACAAGTTGTATTGTCTAAAATCTCAATAAGGTTGAGAAACAAGAAGTTTGGTAGCAGCAGCTGAATCTGTGGTGCCAAGGTGAAAGTTTAGGTACTGTGACAGCCTGATGCACAGGATTTGTTGAGCCTTGCTGTAATATTCAGTTGGGTTTCATTTGCTTATTTCTCTAGGTAGTAAAAAATGCAAAAATCGCAATTCTTACCTGTCCATTTGAGCCACCAAAACCAAAAACAAAGCACAAATTGGATGTGACTTCTGTGGAAGATTATAAAGCTCTACAGAAATATGAGAAGGAGAAGTTTGAAGAAATGGTTCAGCAGGTCTGTAATGCTTCATAAGCTGTTTACTTAATGACATTAAAAGTATAAAATTACTAGTCTCTGTACCAAATGCTTGAAGTTTAACCTGGTTACCTGGTGTATATTTTTAATTTCAATACATTTGCATTGCATTTATTTAAGCAAAATGTATATATAGTTATAGTTGTAATCTGTTTAGGCAACAATGTTATGTAGAGGAAAAAATAGTGAGAGTAGCCCCTAAATAAGAGTAAAAGGAAATAAAATGCGCAACCCTTTTTTGATTCATTTTATGATGTTTTGTATTAGCACACTTTCATTTTTGTGTGCACTAAAAATTGAAGGATAATATACTAAATGAGAATTGATTTTCTACCTACACATTTCCTAGGAGGGAAAAATTGCGGGGACAATATGAGGAAGAGGATTGTACAAGAGGTGTTGAGAGCAATTATATGATATGCAGCAGTTTCCAGATACTAAGTCTGGAGGCCATGGAACAGAAACTGGAATGTGTATAAGGGAGTATGTGAAAGATAGAAAGCCTATCAAGGAAGTGTATAAAACAGGAACAATGAAGTGTGGAAGAGAGAAATTCCAAATTGAACTCCCCTCTATAGCTTGACTGATAAAAAGCTTCATATCTGTGTAACCATACTTAATTGCAGCAGTAGTAAACCTTTTTAAAGAGTGGATTATTTGATTCAAGGATCTTATCTAGAGGCTGTTTTTTATTTATAGAGCCATAGGAGTTCAAGCAGAGAGTGACAGGTATATAGAAATAGTTCCACAGGGGAGAGTAGCCCAAATATTTGTTTAACCTGTTTTTCTTTTCTGCTGTTTACTGATTGCTGTATAAGATATTTCAGCTGGAAATGGGCTAGTACTGCTAGGTTGAGATTTCACTGCCACTAATCTTGGATTGCAAACCCTGGTTGATCTGTTTTTTTGGAATGTATAGTTTGCAGGTGTCTGAGCACATAAAATGTGTTCTCTTGAGCCAGCAGGTGGACATCTGTACACATTATCCAGTTCGAGTAAAGGTTGAAAGCCCACTTTATTATAGAAGTTATTAAAACTATAAAAGATTTGACTAAATGAATCATGTAGTTATATACAAATGTTGGAAAGGGAAATCATTTGAAGAGAGCAGAATAATCATTGAAACATTGTTCTAATATGGAGTATCCGAACCCATTTTTGTTATGAACAGTTTACAAGGTACTGTAAAGTATATATAACTTTTTTGTGTATCTGGGTTGTGGTTTTGTTCTGCTATTTAGTGCATTTTGGATTCTATTTTTAGTTGTTGCTTTGTCCTGCTAGGTGAGTGAGTCTCCCTACCAATAAAAGGAGGCAGAGAACAATGATAACTTCAGCAACATTATCTGGAACATGCTGATGTTTCTCTGCCTCCAGAAGATGATGCATTTAGTACTAGTACAGCAGAATTTCTGCAGAGTAGGCCTTGTTCCCCAGGGTGCAGTCTGCAGCAGCCCTTTTAAGGTTGAGCCCATGGTCAGTGTTGGCTCCCAATAAGTTTATAAAGTGTTGTGTAGATCAGTGGAATACTTTTAAAATGAAAGCGATTAGAGAAGTATTCAGAAGCAAACATAAATTAGCTCTTGTTCCAGAAATTTCCTTAAATCCCATAATAACTTAAGACCCTTCTAATATTTGGTGAAGAATCAAGCTATTTTGTATAAAGTGAATTTGAGTCAAAATGAATATGCCAAACAGTGCTGCTGAAAGAACTCTGGGATAGTTAATTGAAAGCTACAGATTGAGGGAAGGCTATAAGAAAATGTCAGTGTGTGAATATCCTTTGGGGCACTGTGAAATACCTCATGATAAAGTGTAATCTGGTACCACCACCAAGGCATGCCCTCAATCGGATCATTCTTCCAGTCGGTAACCATGAGTTCATTAGTAAGACAGCATGGTCCATGTAGCCTGCTCTGTAAGATGGAGTTGTACCTGCTGCTTCATGCAGTATGTGCAGTTTACATCCTGTATGCCTGATTTTGAAGTCATTTTGTTTTGTTTGGATTCTGTCCTCTAGCCCATGGTTCAAATCCCATAAGTACTCCTTGTGATCTTGGGCAAATCCTTAACCCTCTGTTCCAGAGATCATCAACCTTTCTGTGAAAGTATTTCCTGCCTTTTTGTTAAATATTTGTTACATTTGTACCCCACATTTTCCCACCTATTTGCAGGCTCAATGTGGCTTACATAGTAACTTGCACTTTCATAGTTCAAGCTGGGGTTACAGTATACATAGAGGCATATTTTCAAAGCACTCTATGGAACTTTGGAGGGCTAAGTGCTTTGAAAATATGCCTCACAAATGCATTAAAACAATACAAACATATAATACAATACAAAAAACACAAATATAAATTCCCAATGCCATAATTTTCTTTCACCACCTACTAATTGCAGAGACATAATTATTCTCCAAGGACAAGCCGGTTATATTATCACAGCTGGGTGATGCCATCCAGCGGAGCCCAGTGTGGATGCTGACTAGCGAGATTAACTTAGAACTTTCTAGAGTGTCCCACTGCGTAAGTGCGGGTTCCTCAGTCTTCACGTTCACCTCTGTGTGTATTTTCTCTCTTGTTTGTAGTGGCTTCCCGTGTGGGTATTTTTCTCTTTCCCTCCCCCCCAGCTGTTAAGGTTTCCTTTCTTTTTTTTTGCAAATTGCTAGGCCCTTTTAGGCTGGAGCACCAACCTTGATTTGAACGTAGTCCCTTTTTACTATTCTGAATTGAGAGTTTAATTTGGCCATGATTCTTTTCTCGATGTCCCAGAAGACCCCCCCCCCCCCCCCCCCCCCCCCCCGGTGGCTTCAAAAGATGCACCCAATATAATCAGGTGATTTCCGTGATGGACTTGCACTCTTGGTGCATCGGGTGCCTTGGGCCTAACCATGAACCTAACTCTTGTTCTCTCCTGTTGAAAATGCAGTTGAGGACACAGATATAAGGTTCACAAGATTAAACTTGAATTCTCAACCAGGTCACCTCCACCTCTCCTTCCCTTAGTCCATTCTCTCAACCCTCCAACCCCTGCCTCCTTTTCTGAAATCACTGAAGAGGAAACTACATATCTTCTTTCCTCCTCGAAACTTACCTACCTGTGCCTCTGATCCTATTCCCACCCATCTACTTAACACTATCTCTCCTACTGTCATCCCTTTTATATCATATCCTCAAATCTTTCACTTTCCACTGCGACTGTTCCTGATGCCTTCAAACATGCTGTAGTCACACCACTCCTTAAAAAAACGTTCATTGGATCCTACCTGTCCTGCCAACTATCGCCCCATCTCCCTCCTCCCTTTCCTATCCAAGATACTTGAACAGCACGTGCTGTTCATCGCCGTTGCCTTGACTTTCTTTCATCTCAAGCTATTCTTGATCCACTTCAATCTGGCTTTTGCCCCATTCATTCAACTGAAACAGCGCTTGCTAAAGTCTCCATCTGTTCCTGGCAAGATCCAAAGGTCTCTCTTCTATCCTCATCCTTCTCGATCTATCTGCTGCTTTTGACACTGTTCACAGCCTACTCCTTGATACGCTGTCCTCACTTGGATTTCAGGACTCTGTTCTTTCCTGGTTTTCTTCTTATCTCTCCCAGCATACCTTTAGTGTATACTCTAGTGGATCCTCCTCTATTTCTATCCCACTGTCAGTTGGTGTACCTCAGGGATCTGTCCTGGGACCTCTTCTCTTCTTTTCTCCATCTATACTTCTTCCCTTGGTACTCTGATCTCATCCCATGGTTTTCAGTATCATCTTTACGCTGATGACTCCCAGATCTACCTCTCCACAGCAAAAATCTCAGCTGAAATCCAGGCCAAAGTATCAGCCTGCCTGTCTGACATTGCTTCTTGGATGTCTCAGCACCATCTGAAACTAAACATGACCAAGACTGAGCTTCTTATCTTCCCCCTAAACCAACCTCTTCTACTCCCCCATTCTCTATTTCTGTGAATAACATTCTCATCCTTCCTGTCTCATCAGCTCGTAACCTTGGGGTCTTCTTCAACTCCTCCCTCTCCTTCTCTGCACATATTCAGCAGACTTCTAAAACCTGTCGTTTCTTTCTGTATAATATCACCAAAATTCGCCCTTTCCTTTCTGAGCACACTACCAGAACCTTCATCCACAATCTTATCAACTCTCGCTTAGACTATTGCAACTTGCTTCTCACATGTCTCGCACTTAGCCATCTCTCCCTTCTTCAATCTGTTCAAAATTCTGCTGCATGACTAATATTCCGCCAGTGTCGTTATGCTCATATTAGCCCTCTCCTCAAGTCACTTTACTGGCTTCCTATCCGTTTCTGCATACAGTTCAAACTCCTCTTATTGACTTACAAGTGCATTCACTCTGCAGCTCCTCGGTATCTCTCCAATCTCATCTCTCCCTTCATTCCTCCCCGGGAACTCCATTCACTGGGGAAATCTCTCTTATCTGCACCCTTCTCCTCCACCGCTAACTCCAGACTCCATTCCTTTTATCTTGCTGCACCATATGCCTGGAATAGATTTGCTGAGCCAGTATGTCGAGCTCCATCTCTGGCTGTCTTCAAATCTAAACTAAAAGCCCACTTTTTTGATGCTGCTTTTAACTCCTAACCCTTATTCACTTGTTCAGAACCCTTATTTCATCATCCTCACTTTAATATTCCCTTATCTCTTGTTTGTCCTAATTAGATTGTAAGCTCTGTTGAGCAGGGACTCTCCATGTTCAGGTGTACAGCGCTGCATACGTCTAGTAGCACTATAAAAATGATGATGAGTAGTAGTAGAGAGCACAGGAGAGACTTTTTGGCTTCTCGAAGATGGGCACATCAATATCGGCAACGGAAACATCGACCTCAATGGCTGCCAAGACTGCAACATCCACTGGAAGTGCACCAGCATTGAGAAGGTCTCCATTCCTTTCAAAATCGGGTGCTGTTAGTAGGCCCTGGGACCAGTCAGCATCGGACCCAACACAGAGGACACATACGGGTTTGATGTATTCATCAGTTCCAAAGGACCACAATGCTGAGCATCGCTGGTACCCAAGAGGCACTGGGAGGAGTGTTCCCTGTTTGGAAGAGGTGTCTATGCGCAAGTCTCCAGGCAGCCAGGACCCCACTACTGGTTCAGCATGGACTCTTTCTCAGGCTTCTTCAGTGACCCCATCTTTGCCAGTGGCCTACCTTTGATGAGCGGTTCTGAGCCATGTTCAGGGAGGAGCTGGCTCAGATGCTGATGCTGCATACCGTTCGGGCATCAGGGGTGCTTGCCCCAGCTGTGGATCAGCCTCAGATTCTTCCTGAGGTTCCATCCATACCTGTCAGAGTTTCTTGATGCTGGCACTTTGCAGGGTATCAACATTGACACATAACAGTACCACTCTTGATGTCGGGGGGAGAAAGCTTCCACTGGAGGAGAGGTAGGGCTGTATCTCGGCACTCTTCAGGACATGGTTCCACTCATCCAAGGTAGGCACAGACTCAGCCTAGTCTGAGTATGGTGAGGAATCTGAATGGGACAATTCATGGCACTCAGAGGACCCTCATTACTTCTCGGAGAGCAAATTTTATGGGATACCTTCTGATCCCTCTGTACCTGAAGGTCTTTCACCGGTTTTGTCAGGGAGATGGCTTCTGCCATACCATTTAAGTTAAAAACAGAGGAAGAGCCCAGGGCAGTAATGTTAACTGTCCTGGACTGAGGCTCGCCTCCTAAGGAAGGGGTCATGGTACTGTTGCACCCTATTCTTAAAGATGAACATAAGAGTAACCATACTGGGTTAGACTAGTGGTCCATCTAGCCCAATATCCTGTTTCCAACAGACAAGTTCCTGGCAGAAACCAAAATCGTGGCAACGTTCCATGCTACAAATTCTGGGGCAAGCAGTTGCCTTTCCCATGTCTGTCTCAATAGCAGACTATGGGCTTTTCCTCCAGGAACTTGTCCAAACCTTTCTTAAACCCAGACACGCTAACCGCCATTAACATATCCTCCGGCAAACAGTTCCAGAGCTTAACTATTCATTGTGTGAAAAAAAATATTTACTCCTATTTGTTTTAAAGGTATTTCCATGTAACTTGTGTCCCCTAACCTCTTTAGCCTTTCTTCATATGGGAGGAGTTCATCCCCTTTATCATTTTATTTGCGCTTTTTGAGCCTTTTCTAATTCCGCTATATCGCTGTCGTTTTTTGTTTTTTTGAGATACGTCGACCAGAACTGAACGCAATACTCGAGGTGCAGTCGCACCATGGAGCGATATAGATGCATTATGGTATTTTCGGTCTTAAGCACTGGCTAATTATGAATTTCCCCTCTAATGCAGATATCATATCCAGAAGACTCGCAGGTTCAAGAGGGCTCAACTGCCACACCACTCTCTGGAAGTCGAATCCACCCTCAAATGAGCTAGGATGCCCCCAGGTAGAGAGGCTTGGACACTAGACTCATTTGGGAGGAAACCTTATCAGGCCTCATTGCCTACATCCACTCCTACCAGCTCTTCGTGAGTCTGTACTTGCACTCTCTGGTCCAGAGCACACTTACTCTTGCCGATTCTGTCCCTCTGGAGCAGGTTGCAGAGATTCGCCAGTTGGCCGAGATGCAACTGGAGTGCAAAAAGTATCAGTCCAGGGGCGCACATAATTCTTTTGACGGTGTCCAGAATCTTTGCCATGACTGTAAGGATGTGCATACTCTCATGGGTGCATTCCTCTGACCTGGAACCAGCAGTTCAGGAGAGGCTAGTGGGTGTTCCTTGCTATGGGGACAACTGGTTTGGAGACAAAGTGGAAGAGGTTGCTGGCCTTATTTAAAAAAATAAAAAAAACAAACATTAAGACACTATCCAAACTCGCTCGGCACCCTCTAGCTGCCACTTCCTCCTCACTAAGGTTTTCCATTGAGCCAAGGTGATGACCCTACTACTTTCAAAGACATAGGTTCCTGCTGCCTTCCACTCTGCCCCACAGTCCCAAGGCTGGCTCCCCAGTCAAAACAAGGGATAAGCTTTTGACTGGCTCCAGTCAAGCATAGCTGCTGTCTGACCTACTTGTAGAGGGAGGCTGAACTTTTTTCTGTCTAAGGTGGCCCCTTGTAACCTCCAACCGGTTGGTTCTTCAAATAATCAGTCTCTGATTTTGGCGTCAGACCATCAAATTGACCCCCGAGTATGTTGTCACTCAGCTCTCTTGATTGCAAAGTAAAGATGTCTGGGTCTGGCAAAGGGGTTTCCTTTATACAGCAATAGTAAAACATGTGCCGCGTCTGAATAAAATCCCCTGGCCATCTCCTTTTTCTGAAATCGGATGAATATAAAATTTTGAAAATCCTTTATATATGAAAATATAAAGTTAAGAATTGACCAGTGAAGATGACGTAATGCTCACTGTTGAAAGATGAAATCATTGAGTTGCATTGCTGAGGTCAAAAAAAATCTCAAGAATTATTGAATAGCTTGTTGAATATATATTAATTTGTGGGTGACTCTTTTGGTTCATATATCACTCGGCTCTCAGCATAAGCAGGTACTTGTAGAGGAGATCTCCCCTCTTCTCCAGGCCAATATGGTTGAACCTTTGTCACCAGGGAAAGAAGGAAAGTATTCTATTCCAGGTACTTCTTGTGCCCAAGAAGATGAAGGATATCTTCCCTCCTAGACTTAAGGGCCCTGAACAAGGATACTTTCCTTGGACACACTCCTACAAATAATTCAGGCAAACGATTGGCTATGCTGTCTGGACTTAAAGATGCCTATACCCACATTTCGATACTTCCCAGTCATGGGGTGGTATCTCAGTATAACACTACTAGTAGTATCACATACTACCCTTTGGCCTCACATCAGCTCCTAGAGTGTTCACCAGATGCCTAGCAGTTGTAGCAGCGTACTTAAAAGACTTGGAGTGTGCATGTTTCCCTGTCTGGTCAAGAGCACATCTCTGGAAGGGGCAAAGTCAATGCGCCTAACTGTTCGGGTGTTACTACTAGGGTTCATCATAAACTACCCAAGTCCTACCTTCACCCATTCCAGTGATTGAAATTCATTGGATCCCTGCTCGATACATTGCAGGCTCAGGCTTTTCTCTCGCAAGCAAGAGTGGAGACATTATCTACTCTGGCCTCGCAAGTCCGAAGCAGCAGGCAGGTCATGGCACGGCAGATATTGAGATTGATGAGCCATGTGGCCTCAATGGTGCATGTCATACCCATGGCACAGCTCCATTTGAGAGAGGCCCAGTGGTCTCAAATGGCTGGGAATCTAACAGATGTCATCCAAATTCCTCCAGAGTTCACTCATTCCCTGCTCTGTGGAGAATTTGACTGAATTTGAGTGTGGGAGGATTTTGTCGCTTCAGAAGGTGCTAACAGATGCATCCAACCTGGGATGAGGATCTTATGTGGATGGACTTCATACACCACACCCAGGGTACTTGGTCAACTAAAGAAACAGATCTTCACATCAACCTCCTTGAGCTCAGGGCCATTCTGAATGTTCTAAAGGCTTTCAGAGATCTGCTGCTGAACCAAATTATCCTGGTTCAAGCAGACAACCAGGCTGCAATGTTCTACTCCTTTTGTCAGGAAGCGGTGGGGATGTGACAGTGGGCCCTCCTGCACTGAATGGAAATTTGAGCCACATATCTAGCTGGAAAAGAACTGCCTGGCGGATAGACTCTGCAAGCGCACAAGTGATTTCTCAATATGGGCGTATCCAGCAAGACCTAAGTATGGGGTACCCCCTCAGTGAATCTTTTTGCCACTCATCTGAACAAGGTTCCTCAGTTCTGCTCTAGTCACATGGCAGACTAGCATCAGATGCCTTTCTCTTGCATTGGGGGGAAGGCCTGCTATATGCGTACCCTCTAAAGTTCTCTCATACAGAAGACTTTGAAACTCCAGCAAGATGGCAGAACTATGTCCTTAATTCCTCCATATTGACTGAGGAAGATCTGGTTCCTACTACTTCTGGAGTTATTCTCCAAAGATCCGTGTAGAGTGTTTTCTGACTCTCACACAGAACGAGGGGTCTCTTCTGCATCCCAATCTCCAATTCCTGGCCTTTTGCGGTTTGGATGTTGAGGGCATACAATTCAAATCCTTGGTTCTGTCAGAGGTTGTTTCCCAGATCTTGCTGGCTTCCATGAAAGATTCCACTAAGAAGTGTTACTCTTTTAAGGGAAGGAGGTTTGCTGTCTGGTGTGAGGGCAAGGCCTTAGATCCCCTCACCTGCCATTCACAAGAATTACTTCAGTACCTTCTGCACCTTTGTGGTCTGGTTTGAAAACTTGCTCTGTAAGGGTTCATCTCATGCAGTTAGTGCTTATCACCAGAAGGTAAGCCCCATCTCTGTACAGCTTCTAGTTCGCTTTATGTGAGGTTTGTTAACAACCCCCCCCCCCCCCCCCCCCGTCAAACCTCCAACAGTGTCCTCACCCAGCTGGCTCCTTTTGAGCCGCTTGATTCCTGTTATCTGAAGTATTTGACTTAGAAGATTTGTATTTCTGGTGGCAGTTTCAGCGTGCAGGGTCAATGAGCTTCAGGCCTAGTAGCTGATCTACCTTTACACTGTTTCATCACAATAGAGTAGTTCTCCACACACATCCTAAGTACCTTCCTAAAGTAGTGTTGGAGTTCCATCTTAATCAGTCAGTCGTTCTTCCAGCATTTTTTCCCAAAAGCACATGCACATCCTGGTGTGAGAGTACTTCATACCTTAAGACTGCAAGTGAGCCTTAGCCTTCTATTTAGAGTGGATTAAAGCCCATAGACGGTCCACCCAGCTTTTTGTAACCCAGATAGGGAGTTACCATCTGCAAATGCAACAATTTCCAATTGGCTAGCAGATTGTATCTCCTTTTACTTATACCCAGGCTGGGCTAATTCTAGAGTGTCATTTACAGGCTCATAATCAGAGCCATGGTTATGTTAATAGCCCACTTGAGATCAGCCTCTATAGTGGAGATTTGCAAAGCTGCAACATGTTCATTTGTCCACGCATTCATATCACATTACTGGCTTGAGCAAAATACCAGATGTGATAACCAGTTTGGTCAGACAGTTCTGCAGAATTTGTTTGGTGTCTAGAATCTAACTTCACCTTCTTAGGCCCAGTTTTGTCCTGTTCCAGACTGCACCACCACAACTAATATGTAAATAGTTTCAGGTTGATTGAATTCCAGATCTCAACATTTCAAGACCATATTGTCCTAGCATTGTTTTTGGTGAGCCTGATAGGGTTTCTAATTTGTGAGAATACAACAGCCTGCTTGTCCTTGAAGAAAATGAAGTTACTCACTTGTAGCAGGTGTTCTCCAAGGACAGCAGGCCAAGTATTCTCACCTAAGCTCGTGCGTCTGGTAGGAAGGCACCAGTGCATGCATGGTTGGAACACTACTTGAAAGTTCTACACGTAGTTCAACATCTGCAGTGGGCTCCGTCAGATGTCACCACATCTGAGACTACTTGACCTGCTGTCCTCAGAGAACACCTGGTACAAGTAACTTAGCTTTATTTACCCAACTCTTGTTTCAAAGCGGTGTACAGGTTGGGTCCCTGTTTGCAGGGCCCTGCCAGGACTCAAGGAAAGGAAACTTACAGGTAAACCAGATTCTCTTTCCTGCTATACAGATTTGGTAGATACTTTAATCCTAAGTGATTCATGTTTTACAAAGGAATATTCACCAAATAATGAAAGCGGTGATTGAGCAGTCAAAAACCTTTTAGTTTCTTATTAATTTTTGAATATTTCGGTAGTTCTTTCATGTTGAAAGTGTAGTGTGTGTTGTAGATCCATGAAGCAGAATCCTGTTTGTTCCAAACACATCCCTTTTAGACAAGGAGAATGAGAAATGTGCATAGATACAAAGATTTACAAGGCACTATAGTAACAGCCTTTGAATGCTGGTTCTGTATTTATGCTGTGTTTCCTGTTTACCATGGGGTGTCTGTGAGCCAGGGGCGTATCTGTAATGGGGCCAACGGGTGCCTGGCCCCCGTACATTTGGCCCTGGCCCCCGCTACCGCCACCCCCCCCCCCCCCCCCCCCCGTGCCGCCAATGGAAGCCTATGGGGGGGGGGGGCAAAAATAGCCCCCACACTTCGGGCTCTGGCCCCCCCTACCAGGGAAAGTCAGATACGCCCCTGCTGTGAGCTATTGTGTGCTCATATGTCTGGAGTCTAAACCTTCATGGCAGCCCTTGCACACGATGCTGTAACAAGCACATACTGCCCATGTTAGAAGATAGCTGGGCTGGAGAGAAGGCTGATATGGTGAAGAAGGGATATGAGGACATGAAGGAGTGCAGTGAAGGTACAGGACAATGATACACATACCATAGGAAATGTTTTGAACTGCAGCTAGTAAATAGTCAAGTATTTTAAAATGGTTCTTTTGAACTTATCTGCATTAATAGACCTAACAATCTACCCTGGTGCATTGGATAGTTCTTTTGAAGCATGTGACATTTTTAAAGAAAATGTCAAATCCCTTTTTTTTACTTCCAGAGGAAGCAATAAATACTACTACTACTAAACATTTCTAGAGCGCTACTAGGGTTACGCAGCGCTGTACAATTTAACAAAGAGAGACAGTCCCTGCTCAAAGAGCTTACAATCTAATAGACAAGTGAATGGTCGGTCCGATAGGGGCTTATAGGACGCTTATAGGATTCTTAAGTATACTGCTGGCTCCCTTGCTCCATTTTGTTAAAGCAAAATATTTTTTCCATATCATCAAGCTGATCAATCCATAGACTGGTGGGTTGTGTCCATCTACCAGCAGGTGGAGATAGGGAGCAAACTTTTGCCTCCCTATATGTGGTCATGTGCTGCCGGAAACTCCTCAGTATGTTCTCTATCTCAGCAGGTGGTGGTCACACACAGCAGCAGCTCTGGCTAGGCCTCCAAGCCTAATTTTTAGGTTTTGTTGAGTGCCTGGGGTTGAGGGCTCTTTTGAGCAAGTGCAAACCTGGTGGCGCCAGGTCCCTCCTTTTCTCCCCCCTCCCGCTGGCTCCGTTTAAAAAAAAAAAAAAAAGTTTGACGTCCTTTAAAGACGTTTATTTTCGACGTTTATTTAAACGTTTATTGCAGCTACTCACTGGGACACCAGGTCGTTACAGCTCGGAGCAAGAAGCAGGTAATTTTTACCTTTTTATAGCGGGCAGGGGGTTCCCCGATCAATCTCCACGTGGCCTATGGCGTCGGAGAGCGAGGGCGCGAAGAATCGCTCCCCGGACCGCGTGTACGCTCCTAGCGGGGATGCGGGGGTCTTAAAGTCTGATTCGCCCTTCTTGGGGGTCAGTTCGGAGGCCGGTCAGTGTCCCGGTTCAACCTCTGGCGCGGCGGTTTTTCCCGCCATAAATGCCCATCCCCCGCTGCTCGCCTCCGCCATCTTGGCCGGCCACTCTGCTCGGACGGCTTCTTCTTGGACCGCCCTTGAGCTGGGAGACGTTAATGCCTTGGCCGCCCTTGATTTGGGCGACGGCAAAAAGGCGGCTCAAATTAAGCGCCGTTCTTCCCGCGCGGCTCCTTCTTGGAGTGTCGCGCCGGACGCCATCTTGGATGCGCAGCATGTTTCTCCCCCGCTCTTGCGAGCGCCGGTTGAGGGTGCGTCTAGGGCTGTGGTCCAGGCTGCTGAAGTGCACAGTCTAGGGGGGTTTCTCCCCCGAGTTTATTTTGCTGCTGCATCAGGCTTTTCTTATGCAAAACGCTGCCCCTGCTCCCTTGTCCGATAAAGGGATTGAGGCCTCCGGAAATAAACGCCCTCGGGTGGATTCCCAGGCCTTAGAGGACTTTGTCTCCTCGGATGTAGATGGGGGCAGCATATCTGAGTTCTCCCAACGGTCCTTTGGGGATTCCTTGGAGGAGACGGATTCCCGCTCGGATGGAGCGGATGACCCCTCTGCAGCGCGGATCTTTCGCTCAGAGGATTTGCCCAACCTGTTAATGCAGGCCATGGGCATTTTGAAGATTTCCTCTCCGGAGGACGTCTCTCCCTCAGCCCCTGTTGGCTCCGCCATTATGCTGGGGACGAAGCGCCCGCCTAGAACCTTCCACGTGCATGATGCCATGCACACCTTAATTTCGGCTCAATGGGATGTCCCGGAAGCGAGCCTCAAAGTGGCTAGGGCTATGTCCCGCCTCTATCCTTTGCCTGAAAGTGAACGTGAGGCCTTTATTTGGCCTACCGTGGATTCTTTAATCACTGCGGTGACTAAGAAAACGGCGTTGCCGGTGGAAGGTGGCACGGCCCTAAAGGACGCCCAAGATAGAAGATTGGAGGCGGCCTTAAGGTCGTCCTTCGAGGCGGCTGCTTTAAGTTTGCAGGCCTCAGTTTGCGGCTCCTATGTGGCCAGGGCGTGCCTGACGATTGTACAGCGGGCTTCCCCCTCGGATCCTTCCTTGAGGGCTGATTGGCCGGCCCTGGAATCGGGCTTGGCTTATTTGGCAGACTTACTGTATGATGTCTTGAGAGCCTCAGCTAAAGGTATGGCTCAGACAGTCTCTGCGCGGCGGTGGCTATGGCTGAAGCATTGGTCTGCGGACCACGCCTCTAAGTCCCGCCTGGCTAAGTTGCCTTTTAAAGGCAAGCTGCTCTTTGGGGTCGAGCTGGACAAAATTGTGACCGATCTCGGCACGTTTAAGGGCAAGAGGTTACCAGAGGCCAGGGCTCGGCCTAGTGCTCGCCCCGGTAACTCCAGAGGACGGTTTCAAGAGGTCCGTCGGTACCGCCCGGGCAAGTCGGGCTCCTCTGCCTCCTCTTCCTTCAAGAGGAACTTCTCCCCCAAGCAGCATTCCTTTCGCAGAGACCGCCGTCCCGGAGGTATGTCCTCCGGTCCTCCCCCAGGGTCTCGTACCCAATGACGGGGTCTTGGTCCATGGCCCAGTGCAGATTGGAGGACGCCTGTCCTCGTTTCTGGGCGAGTGGACCAGAGTAACTTCAGACGCTTGGGTGCTGGAAGTCATCAGAGACGGCTACAAGCTAGAGTTCTGCCGACCCTTAAGAGACGGGTTTGTACTCTCTCCCTGCAAGTCTCCGGTCAAAGCTGTGGCAGTGCAGCAGACCTTGGAAAATCTGATCCGCCTGGGGGCGGTCGTTCCGGTGCCAGAAAATCAGCTTGGCAAGGGACGTTACTCCATTTACTTTGTGGTGCCAAAGAAAGGAGGTTCGGTACGGCCTATCCTCGACCTCAAAGGGGTCAATCGGGCCTTGAAAGTTCGGCACTTTCGCATGGAGACTCTCCGCTCTGTTATAGCGGCAGTGAAGGCAGGGGAGTACCTAGCATCCTTGGACATCAAGGAAGCGTACCTGCATATTCCCATCTGGCCTCCTCATCAACGCTTCCTGCGTTTTGCAGTACTGGGCCGACACTTCCAGTTCAGAGCCCTCCCGTTCGGGTTGGCTACTGCTCCGCGGACCTTCTCCAAAGTAATGGTGGTCATCGCGGCCTTCCTGAGAAAGGAAGGAGTACAAGTCCATCCTTATCTGGACGACTGGTTGATCCGAGCCCCCTCTTATGCAGAGTGTGGCAAGGCTGTGAACCGGGTGGTTGCTCTTTTGAGCTCCCTGGGATGGATCATCAACTGGGAGAAAAGCCAGCTGCGCCCGACTCAGTCCTTGGAGTATCTGGGAGTTCGATTCGACACCCAAGTGGGCAGAGTGTTTCTGCCAGACAATCGGATTGTCAAACTTCAGGCTCAGGTGGACCAGTTCCTAGTAGCCTCTCCGCTTCGGGCTTGGGGACTATGCGCAGCTGTTGGGCTCTATGACGGCCACGATGGAAGTAGTGCCCTGGGCCAGGGCTCATATGAGACCACTACAACACTCTCTGCTGCAGCGCTGGACTCCGGTGTCGGAGGATTATGCTGTGCGCCTTCCCTTGGACCCAGCAGTGCGCAAGGCGCTGAGCTGGTGGTTGCAGACAGACAAGTTGTCTGCAGGGATGCCTCTCGTGACCCCGGAGTGGATTGTCGTCACGACGGACGCCTCTTTGACGGGCTGGGGAGCCCACTGCTTGGGAAGGACAGCGCAGGGGCTCTGGTCTCCTGCAGAGGCAAAGTGGTCTATCAACCTCCTGGAACTCAGAGCCATTCGGTTGGCGCTTTTGGAGTTCATCCCGGTACTGGCGTTGAAGCCAGTACGGGTCCTGTCGGACAATGCCACGGCTGTGGCCTATGTCAACAGCCAGGGAGGTACCAAGAGCGCCCCTCTAGCCAAGGAGGCCATGAATCTATGCCAGTGGGCGGAAGCGAACCTGGAACAGCTGTCAGCGGCTCACATTGCCGGAGTCATGAATGTCAAGGCGGACTTTCTCAGTAGCCATACCTTGGAGCCCGGAGAGTGGCAGCTATCTGCTCAGGCGTTCTTGGACATCACGAAGCGCTGGGGCCAGCCGAGCCTAGATCTGATGGCGTCATCGGCCAATTGCCAAGTGCCGCGCTTTTTCAGCAGAGGACGGGACCCTCGATCCCTGGGAGTAGATGCTCTTCTCCAACAGTGGCCGACACAAGAGCTTCTCTATGTGTTCCCGCCCTGGCCCATGTTGGGCAGGGTGCTAGACCGGGTGGTAAAGCATCCGGGCCGGATAATCCTGGTGGGTCCGGACTGGCCCAGACGTCCCTGGTATGCAGACCTGATCAGGCTCTCAGTCGACGTTCCTTTGCGGCTGCCAGTAGAGCAGGGCCTGTTACATCAGGGTCCCGTGGTGATGGAGGATCCCTCCCCCTTTGGTCTTACGGCCTGGCTATTGAGCAGCAGCGTCTGAGAAAGAAGGGCTTCTCAGACAAGATCATCGCCACTATGCTGAGAGCGAGGAAGCGCTCTACTTCTACTGCTTACGCCAGGGTTTGGCGTACCTTTGCAGCGTGGTGTGAAGCAGGCTCACTTTCTCCCTTCACTGCTCCAATTTCTTCAGTGTTGGCGTTCCTGCAAGAAGGTCTGGAGAAAGGCCTGTCGCTCAGTTCCCTTAAAGTCCAGGTAGCGGCTCTGGCTTGCTGCAGGGGCCGCCTGAAGGGTGCTTCCCTGGCTTCGCAGCCAGATGTGGTGCGCTTTCTCAAGGGAGTTAATCACCTGCGCCCTCCTCTGCACTCAGTGGTGCCTGCGTGGAATCTCAACCTGGTGCTAAGAGCCTTGCAGAAGCCGCCTTTTGAACCCTTGTCTAGGGCACCTCTGAAAGACCTGACGTTGAAAGCAGTCTTTTTGGTGGCTATCACTTCAGCCAGAAGGGTTTCCGAGCTCCAGGCACTCTCATGTCGAGAGCCTTTTCTGCAGTTCACTGAGGCAGGAGTGACTATTCGCACAGTGCCTTCCTTCCTGCCCAAGATTGTTTCTCGCTTCCATGTGAATCAGCAGCTCTGTCTCCCTTCCTTTCGTAGGGAGGACTACCCAGAGGAATACTCTGCTCTCAAATTTCTGGATGTGAGACGAGTCATCATCAGATACTTGGAAGTGACCAATGATTTCTGGAAATCGGATCATCTGTTTGTCCTGTTTACAGGTCCTCGTAAGGGTCTGCAGGCTTCTAAGCCTACAGTGGCAAGATGGGTCAAGGAAGCCATTGCAGCGGCTTATGTGGCCGCGGGGAAGGTGCCGCTTATTCAGCTGAAGGCTCACTCCACTAGAGCTCTGGCGGCCTCAATGGCAGAGGCCGGGTCCGTCTCCTTGGAAGAGATATGCAAGGCGGCAACTTGGGCATCGGCCCATACCTTCTCCAGGCATTACCGCTTGACTGTGGCTGCTCGGGCGGAGGCCCGGTTTGGAGCTTCAGTGTTGCGGTCAGGGATTTCAATGTCCCGCCCTGGGTGAGTACTGCTTCGGTACATCCCGCCAGTCTATGGATTGATCAGCTTGATGATATGGAAGGTAAAATTATGTATCATACCTGATAATTTTCTTTCCATTAATCATAGCTGATCAATCCATAGCCCCTCCCAGATATCTGTACTGTTTATATTCTGGTTGCATTTCAGATTCAAGTTTAGTCTTCAGTTCCTGTTCAGGAAGACTTCGTGTTCAAGTTTTTTCAATTGGATTCTTCAAGAGTTGAGACGAGTTTGTGTTACAGTGAGCTGCTGCATTCCTCTCCCCTCCGTTTTACGGGGCTGGATTGAGACATAAATTCTGCCGGCACTCCCTCCCGCTTCGTGCGGCTGTAGGGCAGCTTTGTACCCTCCCGCTTCAGCGGTGTTAGGGTCAGTCAGCTCCTCCCGCGGTTGCGGTTGCAGGATAAGCCAGATCCCCCCCGCATCGGCGGGGTGGTGTCCCTCCCCCACTCCGCGGGGATGAGCTGGACGGATTCCCGTCCCCCACTTGTGTGGGGATGAGCTGGGTTAATTCCCCTCCCCCGTTTCGGCGGTGGTGAGCTGGGCAGAGTGTCCCTTTGTGGGTGTAATTCTCTAAGTGCTGAGTCCTGCGGATGGAGCTTTGATATCGACATACTGAGGAGTTTCCGGCAGCACATGACCACATATAGGGAGGCAAAAGTTTGCTCTCTATCTCCACCTGCTGGTAGATGGACACAACCCACCAGTCTATGGATTGATCAGCTATGATTAATGGAAAGAAAATTATCAGGTATGATACATAATTTTACCTTTTCCTTGCTGGCACAAGTGCTGTTCAATATATTCAGAAATGTTCTAGGAAACAAAGTAAACCACAAGATGATAACGTTTGTATATAATAGAAAATTGTTTTGGAATAATTGAAACCAGTGGTGATAGTGAAGAACTACAACTCATACATGAATAAACAATAAAGTAGCATACTTGAAGGAGGGTGTCTATGCAGAAGGCCATATGCGGATAGCTGAGCGCAGCTTCTGCTGCGAGCTTAAAACCGCTCCATACAGAAAGCTAATTCAGTGCAAATTTTATGCACACAGGTTGTGGCTAATCAGGGGTGCCTGTTAGAGATGTGTGCACAAAGGTTCACCACAGTTTCTTGCAGATATGTCCTAGAAAAAGGAAAGTGCCAACACACATCTGCTGCTGCTGTTCTGCACATATATATTAAACCTCGCAAAAGTTCTTGCACATGTGAAATTCTTGTTAGGCTAATATGCGTAGGACAATAGCTGCAGATGTGTGCTGACACTCATTTTTCTTCAGAGATATACACATTGCTTTTACCTCCTGTATATAAGCTACAGATATAGTTCTAGCTGGACCAAAATCAAAAATGAAGCATTTTAAATCACAAAGAGCATGAAATCTTCTCAGTTAACCCTTTTCTCTGCTGTTCTAGACCTGACAAATTTCTCACATGCACATATCAAAAGCCACTGTTTTCCTTCTCTGCATTGCAGTGGAATACTTAATGGCCTCATTGCCATTCATTTTAATGCTGTGTGCCCATGTTTTCTGCACAAATTAACTCAATTAGGAGGAAGGAAAGAAATGCCTAAACTTATTTAAGAGAGCAAATGAGAGGGATCATGCTGTTTGCCCTATGCATACCCAAGCCATGGATGCCACAAATATAGTTAGGTGACCAGAAGAAGCTTGCTCAGATAGGTTCCGTCTTAAAACCTAATTTAAACAAAAGGAAAGAGACCTCTGTATGGGAGGTTCAAGAACAATGCATTCCAAAGGATTGGAGCAAGAAAGAAAAGTGCACTATGGTGTATCACCTCAAGGTGAGCAAGAGGGAGATTTGAAGACCCTCATGGAGAATACTTTAGTATTCTGGAGTGAGAATAAAATGTAACTAGTGATGCCAGCTAGGTGCCATTATAAAGTGTTTTGTGTGTTAAAGTTAGTGTTTTAAAGTGCGTGCGATAAGACTTCTTTCCAGTGCCTCTAGACCTGATCATATTTCTCTTCTGCAGAAATACCAGTCACTAGCTGTTGCCAAACAACCCATAGTAACTGCACGGTTCAGCTCACAGTATTTTTCTGCATCAACCTATGAATTATTTGTAATCGGTAGTGGTTTCCAGTTTGGCCACTCTTACTCTGGAAAAAGATTTGCAATGAGTAGTTCTAGTCCAGGGTTGTCCAACCTCCATCCTTAACCCAACTGGATTGCATATACATGAGATCTATTTGCATGCACTGCCTCCATTGCACGCAAATGGATCTCATGCATATTCATTGGGGAAATCCTGGCGAGGGCTGAGGTTGGACACCCCTGTTCTAGCCCAGTGCACTTGATACATTTTTGTTTTCTTTGTAAATTTTTTTATATTTGTAACTGCCATCTTACAAATCTATGGTGTGCTTTTGAATTCTGTCTTACTCATATTAAAGGTACCCAGAAATGAGGTGGTTGGGTAATATGAAACTGCTTCTATGTTAGCAGAAGCTAGAAAGTAAACAAGCTAAAATTCACTCTCTGTAAAACAGCTACCTAAAGGAAATTGAGGTGGTATATTTAAATCTAAATGCCACTTAGTTTCATGTGCCAGTGAATTTCCCAGGTTATTGTAGAGAATAATAGTATTAGGGTAAAAAGGCTAAGACGACACAATGGAAGAGAGGTTAATCATAAGCCTTTAAATGAGGCTATCCCTAAATTTTGGGGAAAAAATGACAGATGAAAAAATTTTCATTCTACACTTAAGCCACCCTTAGGATTGCTACTGTTGGGATGGTGAGCTCATGTAATGTCGCAGGTAATTCTTATTCTCTAGTAAAAATGGTTGTTAAGGGTATGGCATGCACTTTTGTAAAATTAGTAATGGTTTATGTTTCATTATTGAATGCTAATACAATATTTTGCTAAAATCAAACATCTTTCAGATTAAAGGTACTGGAGCCAATCTAGCCATTTGCCAATGGGGCTTTGATGATGAAGCTAATCATTTATTGCTTCAGAATGAGCTGCCTGCTATTCGTTGGGTTGGAGGGCCAGAAATTGAGGTAAGACTGAGATAACTGGCAGCTAAATGTTTTCATGATAGTGCCCTGTTTCTTTCTTGCCTTTTTTTTTTATTTAGGTCCTCTTAGATTTTCTTTTTTAAAGATTACACTTGTGTTCAAGCATGGTACATTTTAAATACCTTTTGCTGTTAGTGTTGCATTTCTTTATACGTGATGAGTGAATTGTGTTGGTTATCTGTTTCCTTAGCATCAGCAGCAAATGAATCCAGGTACTTGTGGGTTGTACCCATCTACCAGCAGGTGGAGATAGAGATATACTGACTGACCAGGAGGAATGCCATCCTATAAGGCAGAGTTCAGTTCGGTACTCTATCTCCAGCAGATGGTGGATGGTTCTCCACAAGCTCCTGGTTTCATCATTTGTTCCAGCTTCAGTTCTAGGTTGCCTTGTTCTGTAGAGCTTGGGGGTGCCTGGACTGATTGGTGCCAGCTTTAGGAGGTATACCTGGTGACACCAGGTTCCACACCACCACAAGCCCGTATTCCTCTCCAGCCACTTATCACTTCTCTTCTTCACTCCTTTCTCTCATTTAAAAAATAAAATAAAGGCAGCTGTTAATTTATACGGCACTTTGTTGTTAGATTTTTGCAACTTTGGCTGCTGTGGCCCTGTTGGGATAAGGACCGACTCCTCCTCTGCAGTTTTGAGCAGTGACTAGGGCAGGCAAGTGAATTTCTCTGTTCCTCTGCTTGGTGAGTGTTTCTTTAAACTTAATCGTGATTTCACTTCTATGGCGGCTGAAGCTGTTAAGCGCTGTTCCTGCTGTGGGAAGTAACGAGAAGCATCAGGCAGATGTTCAGGGGCCTGTTTGAGCCTTTCCAGCAATATACTGTCCATTCTTGATGAGCTGTTTTTTTCCCGCACACAGGTTTCCCCAATTGGCTGTCCCTAGCATTCGCACCCCAATACGGGCCTGGCATTACATGCTGCCTGGGCCATCTTGATTCCAGCAGAGATGGAGTTCGATGTCACCGGTCAGTCATCAGGCTGTCATATTCCTGGGCTGTTGGTGCCTTCCCCAGGGGCAGGAAATAGTCTTGTTTTCTGAAGCTCTTTACCCCCTAAATTTGCCCTCCTTTTTCATTAAGCATACATGCTTAGACAGGCTCACCTTCAGGGGAGCACCCCATCGCCTATTGTTTATGTAGGTTTGCCCGGATATGCTCTAAAAAGACTCCAAACATTCCAAACCACCACTGCATGCAAGCTTCTCTGAGCAGGAGAGCTGCCAGGTCATGGACGGTGTTTGCGCTCTTACAATTCCTTGTTTGAGTAATCAGTCTTTCCAAAAGTCATCTTCGGCCATCCTAGTCCGTTCAGTATCTAGGTCCTGAAGTTTGCAAATCCTTTGTTCTGGCAAGAACACCCTGCCCTGGGTGTTGTCAAAATTGGAAGAAATTTCTCCTCAAGTCAATTTAATAGTGGTCTATGGATTTTCCTTTAGGAAGCCATCCAGACATTTTTTTTAAACCACACTAAGCTAACCACTTTTACCACATCCTCTGGCAATGAATTCCAGAGTTTAATTACATGAGTGAAGAAAAATTTCCTCCGATTCGTATTAAATTTGGTACTTCATAGCTTCATCGCATGCCCCCTAGTCCTAATTTTTGGAAAGTGTAAACAAATGATTCACATCTACCTGTTCCACTCCACTCATTATTTTAAAGATCTCTATCATAATCTCCCCTCAGCCGTCTTTTCTCTAAGCTGAAGAGCCCTAGACACTTCAGCCTTTCCTCATAGGGAAGTTGTCCCATCCCCGTTATCATTTTCGTTGCCCTTTTCTGTACCTTTTCTAATTCCACTATATCTTTTACGAGATGCCATGACCAGATTTGAACACAATATTCAAGGTTGCACCATGGACTGATACCGTACTTTTGTTTTCCATTCCTTTCCTAATAATACCTAACATTCTATTTGCTTTCTTAGCTGCCGCAGCAGCACACTGAACAGAGGGTTTCAACATATCGTCAGTGACGCCGCCGAGATCCCTTTCTTGGTCGGTGACTCCTAACATGGAACCTTGCATTACGTAGCTATAGTTTGGGTTCCTCTTTCCCACATGCATCACTTTGCACTTGCTCACATTAAAGGTCATCTGCCGTTTAAACGCCCAGTCTCGTAAGGTCCTCTTGTAATTTTTCACAATCCTCTTGTGATTTAATAACTTTGAATAACTTTGTGTTGTTTAATTTACCTCACTAGTTATTCCCATCGCTAGATCATTTTTTATAAATATGTTAAAAAGCAGCAGTCCCAGCACACACCCTTGGGGGAACCCTACCATCTACCCTTACCCTTTGAGAATACTGACCATTTAACCCTATTCTCTGTTATCTATCTTTTAATCAGTTTTTTTAAATCCACAATAGGTACAAAATAAGTACCTGCATTTAACATGTAAGCCACTTTGCTTGTATATAATATATAAGCCAATTTTGCTTGTATATCAAATCTCTCTTCCTTTCTCCTACCCCTTTGAGGCCTGCTTATGGTAGAGCCCAACTACGCTAGAGCATGTTAGGTTTTATTTTTCCTTGTATTTGTATTCTGTTGACAGAGGGAGGTGAGGGGGGGCATTGTCTCCAGATGGGTTAACTTTGCCTGTATCTTGGCAGTAATGAGCCTCACTGCAAACTAGCCTGCATTCTCTGACCACATGTAGAATGTCTTGATGTGATTTCTCAGTGTGGGTATCTGTTATCCATCTCTGAAATCTGCCACAGTTTCCACCATGGTTACTAGTAGTTAGTGATTCCTTGCCCCCCACCACCACCACCACCATGCACTCCATTGCTTTTAGTAATGTTTGCCTAAATGGCGAGTGTTCCTGTCTTTGGAACACACTGCTTCATACCTGTTTTGCCTCTCTGCTTAAAGCAGCACCGCACACAAGTGTTTATTTAGCTATTATTTTGGCTGTGGAGGACTTTTCCATTTCTTCTTCATTTCAGCTACTTGTATTCAGAGTCTTTTGTGCTTTGAGGGAGTACCTTCTCTACTTCAGCAGTGAGCCTTCCTTAGTTTATTCAGCATCACTTGTTATTCCTATGCTGTGGGCTTATACTTGCTCATTATACAAAATTTGCTGCCTGTACAACATTTTTTAGTAAATGGACTTCTCTCCAGAAACCATTTGGTAATGGATATTCTTTTTTCATGTTGTCCACTTCTCTCTACAGTGTGTTTTCCTGAGGTCTGTTTCTCCTTTCCACATACCTCTTAAGGATGTTATTATGAGAAGTGTCTTACATTGGACCGCTTGTGAGTTTTTCTTATGCATTTGCATTAGTACTTTTTGCAGGGAGTTTCTAGTTCTCCCCTTTCTTCCTGCCTGCCTTCCTTCCTCTTATTTTTTTTTTTTTTTTGGGTGGGGGGAGCACTGGTGCAGCTGTGGTTATCCATCATAGCATTTTCCCTGGGAAAGAAAGTAGTAGTTTGAGAAGTCTGCTACCATCTCATGCTGTACTTATGTCCATCTTCAGACTGCCGGCCTAGGAGCAGGCAGAATGGTAGACTTCAGCTATGATAGGGCAGTCTGTTATATTCTCTTCCTTCCTTTCACTTTCAACTCCCTATACCTTTCTAGGTGATGGTGGGGTGAGACATGTTGTCTTTTCAGCTGGGACTTTGCGATTGGCTTCAGTTTACACATCTGGCATAGCATAAGCGAAGCTGTACGGGATCTCCACTGAGAAATCCTGGGATCCAAAGGTACATGGAATACCACCAGTTGATACTCATATTTTTTTCTTGGCTCACCAGCTCCTTTTTATTACTCTGTACATGACAGTTGCATGCTAAGCACATTCCAGACCCCTAATTCCTGTACAAGTGGACCACAGTGTTCCTGCTGCTTATCAGCTTTCAGCCTTCTGATCTCAGTTACTTGGATTTTTCACAGCAGGCTTTGCAGCTATTTTTCCAGGTATCTGGACTGGACTTGTTCAACTGTCCTATTCCTTCTCATCACAGTCTGTTTGACTGCTGCCTCGGAATCTTCTGCACCTAAGCTTTCAAACTGAAACTACAAGATTCCCGAGTGCCATAGTCTGGACATCCATGCTTCCCTTTTACCAAGTGCAGTCATTAGCATCCCAGTTTTGCCTTCTCAGAGGCTCTCTTCAGGAGGGACGGCTCATGGCGCAGTAAGGAGTATATGCTCTACTGTACAACAGATGTTCCATATGGATATGCTGCCATCTTTGTTTTTTCAGTCATTTAAAGCTTTGCATGATTTTTCTCCCATCATGCAAGCAGCATACACTCCAGGAGAGTTACTTCTAGGTCTTCAAAGCCTCTCAGACCATTTCTAGGCACTTTGCCATCCAGTCCATGGTCACTGCGGAGTGGCGTTCTCCTTGAAAGCAGATTTTAGTTTAGCCAGGCTCTGGGTAGTCTTTGCCCTATGGCCTATAGTGCATGCTCGCTTGATGGTCACAACATGGGCAACCAGATCCACTCAAGTGGTAAAGCATTTCCACACTTGTAGGATTATGTGGAAGCACATCTGCAACAGTGTTTGGAGGTGATGGAGTTGGGGGTCTCAAACCTCAAATGGTTGCTCCCACAAAGTGTGGGCCTGGCTGTGGAGCAGTCAGGAGGACAAATCTACTCAAAAAGTTGAAGGCTTCTTGGGTCCAATTGCACATAGGGTTGGTTGTCTTGACAGATACCCTGTATTTTTAATCGGCTGCATATTCTTTCTTAATGTCTTTCATTACAGCACACCTCTTTCTATAACTTGGAAGTATGGTAATGGATATAATGCTTATTCTCTGCTCGCTTTACTTTAAGGTTAAGCTCACTGTAGTAGACACTTCTGTGTTCTTGGTTTGGAGGTCTTGGTCATTGGTTTGGAGGACTTCACCCGGTTCTACAGCCCTCTCACATAATTGATTTCTGAGCATTCATTGATCTCTCCCCTCTCATGGGTAAGCTGTGATTGGTTGTTATTGTGATGATGTTCTCCAGATGTTGGTAGATCTTTATCTTGTTCTGTGAATTCTATTGATAACTGCTCTTTCTTTGGAGAGCCTTTTCTTAAAATATTTTTTCTGTCACTGTTTCAGCTTTTTTTGTAAACTTAACTTTTCTGTAATCTTTACAGTGTCCTTCTGCTTTGGAATCCAGCTTCTGTGGTTACAGTCCTTAAATCCCTCCCTGATTGAGTACTGCTTTGCTGTTTCACAAGTAATGGACTGTTCTGTGGGATAAGGAATGAGAAATTATTTTACTTGTTGATTTTCTTTCCTTTAATCCCAACAGATCAGTCCAGAAGCCCCACCCTTTCATATTGTCTAGTATTCGGTTATTCTGTTTTTTAGTTAAAGGTAATTTTAAGTGTCTCAGATCCTACCTTTGCCACCTCTTTGTCCTTCTATAGGGATTTTGTCATTTAATAGGGGCTTCTCATACAACAGGATCATTGTCATTGGTTCCCTGGAGTATGCTGCTTATCCTGTCTTGATTCCAACAATTTGGGCCTGCTAGGAAAGCTTGGGCTGAAATGCCCTGCCTTATTGGTATGCTATCTGCTTTTAATCTGCCCTGCTACAGGACTTGACCTACAATGACTTTTCTACAAGTTTGGTAATGTTTCCTCTGGTGAGGGTACTACACTGCTTTGTCAATTGAAATATTAAAGATCACTCCCTGCACAGAGCCCTTAAAGAGGTGGTTCACAGGAACTGGTTTTTTTTTTTTTTCTGTCCACTGGTTGGTGAACAGAACACCTACAAGTTCTGGACTGATCTTTTGGGATTAAAGGAAAGAAAATGATCAGGTGCCAGGGCCGTGCCTAGGGTCTCTGGTGCCCCCCTGCAGACTATCGGTTGGCGCCCCCCCCCCCCCCCCCCCCCTGTCCAGCAGAGCAGGAACAGAAGGGAACAGGCAAGTAAGCCGGACCTCAGGAAAAAATACCACTGTATGTATCCCTCATTGATAAGTCTCTGACTCTAAAGTTTAGCAATTTCATTAAAGCAAAATGTATTTTCACATATCACATCCTATCCAAGGAGAATGTTTTATATATGTCACCCGTCTGTGGTAAAACTTCACACAGTATCAAAATACCTCTAATATGTAGTCGTGCCAGCTGAGGAAACTAACTGTGCTCAGCTCACAAGAGACAGAGTGAACATAAAATAAAACTTCATCCTTAAAAGATAATATCGGATGAATGCATGAAGGTGAATATGAATTCCTGTGAATGGAATCAATTTGATTTACAATAAATCCAGATACTACTCCCTCATATATATAACAAAAAATTATTTAAGTGGAATGGAATTATTTGACTGTACTGGTAAACAGAAAGAAATACTCTATTGCATTCTAATCTCCTTTGCACCAAACGATATAATTCAGATCAAACATTTATCTCTGATCAACTATCTCAGATCAAATATTTATTTCAGATCAAATATTAAGGTTTCCTTGCTTACAGTCACTTAAATCTACCTAGCCTTTATATAGCTTATAGGATTTAAACACTCATAAACTTCAAGTAATCCTGAAATATTCAGATCCTTTTCTCATTAGAGAAACTTCAATTGCCACCAATCTCTTTTCACTTATATTTTCTCATTTACCACAATCAGGCGCACTTTTATAACTTCAGTCAACAAACACAGGAAGTCACAGCTGGATGTCTCTCTTGGCAAAGGACAGCTCTCACTCTGTTCACTTCCCGGGCAGATTTCTTAACAGAAGCTGATCATCCAATCAGAGAGCTCTATTTGAATGCAGATTAACATACAGACACTCATGGGAATGTTTAGTGAAAAACACCGGACTAATTTGCATATGATTTAAACAAATCTGAGCATATGACAACCAAGTACAGACTCCCAGCACCTGAATTCTGCAATTAGATTTAAGGCAAATACTTTTAAAACTTATTTTTAGCACTTTTAAAATTTCAGGTTCTCTTTAATTTGAATGCTGTTTCAAGCTCTGAAACTCACCCTGACTGAGGAGCTAGCCCCAAACTGAAGCATAAATAGCAATCTGGTTGTATTCTCACATAACTTGAAGAGCGTGCCTGCCTCAATTAATACTGATCCTTTGCATGAAAAGGGGAGGGCAGCGGAGATAGGAGAATCACAAGTTCAGGTGAAAGATTTTGCAAGTGAGCAGACGGACGGGACGGCAGGGCAGTGGCGCCCCTCGAAGGCAAGCGCCCCCCTGCGGCGCTTACCTCGCTTACTGCATCAGCACGGCCCTGTCAGGTGCTGTCTCCTGAAAACAGTATTGGACAACTAAGATGTCTTGGTGGTTAGTTCTATTCTCCTGGCCTTGCAGTGGAAAATGAACAGGATCTTGTTTCCACAAAACAGATCTTACATATAGACGGTATGCTCAAATACTGACCACCTGATCTTGAGGATCAGTTTAGGTTGTAAACTTTTAAAACTGCTGACAAAGTATGGTGTCTGTTGTTGTAGTGCTCTGAGTTAATAGCAGTATCTTAAATCTGATTCTAGCATGAACTGGCAACCAGTATAGCTCTAACAGCTTTGATGTAATGTTGCCATTGAGAAATCCCAAGCCACTTATACCTCTTCCCTCTTGGCAGCATTCCAGATGCAGCATCCTGATCTTCCTTGTCATCAAGCAGATGCAGCCATTACAGATGGGTTGTGTCCATCAACCAGCAGAGGGAGATAGAGAGCACACTTTTTTCAGTGCCTCATACCAGCTTGCTCCACTGCCTCTCTTCAGTATTCTCTATCTCCCCTAGCAGAGTGGCTGCAGCTTCTTCGAGCTCCATCTAAAATCTACCTGGAGGTTGCTCCTGTGCTTTTGCCAGTTGTTAGCAGGGGTGTTGGAGGCTATAGCAGCTTCACTTTAAAGGCACATAGGTTCGCCCTTTCCCTGCCTTACCCATACCTCCGTGGATGTGGACACATTGCTTAGCTTTCCCTGTCCTTCCCCACCAACAGTGGATGCAGGCACATAGGTTCGCCCTTTCCCTGCCTTTCCCACTCACCTGAGCCTTCGGAGTTCTATTTACCTCTGCTTTCCTCACAGCGTTAAAAAAAAAAAAGTTGCGTCGCGCTTAGACGCTGGAACAGAGGTTTTTTCTTGCCTTTTTCTGTGGGACCGGAGCTGTGATACTCGGTCCAGTGAGGTAAGAGTGTTTTCTGACTCCTCCGGGGTGGGCCCGTGATCGGGGCGATTTTGGCGCAAACCGCCATTTTGAATTTTACCGCCGTTTTTGGCGATGGCTGCGGTGACAGTAAAGCTCTGTTCCAAGTGTGGCAAGCGCAGATCAGCAGCGGGCCTCTGTAAATCGTGCTGTACAGGCGTTAGAGCCGTCCCGAGCATGGTGAGCGACGATTCTTCGCGCTCTGAGCTGGCAGCGGACGCCATTTTGAATTTACCACATGGCGCGACCTCCGCTGAGTCGGAGAGTCCTGAGCCCGGGGGGGAGGCCTCGGAGTGAGGCTGATATGGGAGCTACTAGCCCCGGCAGAGATCCGGGTGCCCAGGGTGAGTTTTTCTCCCCTGATTTTGTCTTATTAATGCGTAAAGCATACATGCTTAAAAGAGCTCTTCCACAAAGCCCGGCACGGGCCTCTTCTAATGAGCCCCCCCCCCCCCCTCCCCCCCCCCGGTGCATTCTAGCCTGGGTATGCCCTCTGAGGCGTTATTCCCTGATAATTGGCAGAATGTGAAGCGCAGAAGGGCTCATTCCCCTTCAGAGAGTGCTGCACCTCCTTCTCCCCCCCCCCCCCCCCCGTGGTCGGGCTGCGAGGATTCGGAGGACTCTGGCAGGCCTTCATGGTCTGAGGAGCCAGAGTCTGGTGCAGAAGTGACTCAGGATCTGGACGATCCCTCCGCAGTGAGGATTTTCCACCGTGATGAGCTGCCAGCGCTTATTTCTGATGCCCTGCAGGCTCTCTATTGAGGACCCTGCCAGTGGCACAGCCTCCTCTGTGAATCCTAGGATGGCTAGTACCAAAAAGCCTGCTCGAGCCTTTCCTTTGCATGACTCCATCCAAGAGCTTATTTCGGCTCAATGGGCTGACCCCGAGGGACCTTTGAAAGTTTCCAGGGCTATGGGGCAATTATACCCTCTGAGTGAGGAGCATATGGCTTGCTTTGCTATGCCTAAAGTGGATGCCCTAGTCACAGCTGTGACAAAGAGAACTACCCTCCCTGTTGAAGGAGGTGTTGCCCTGAAGAATATTCAAGACCGTAGACTGGAATCAGCACTTAAACGGTCATTTGAAATTACAGGTCTCGCTATTCGGGCGTCTGCATGCAGTTGTTATGCTGCTAGAGCCTGCCTGGCTTGGTTGCAACAGGCAATGGAACAGCCCGGTGATGGAGCGGAGCCCTTTTCAGTTGTGGCTCCGTGGATGGAGTCAGCCTTGTCCTTTCTTGCCGACGCCCTTTATGATATTGTCAGAGCTTCAGCTAAACACATGGCAGTAGCAGTGGCAGCTCGCCGTCTTCTTTGGCTACGGCATTGGGCGGCGGACATGGCCTCTAAGCAAAGGTTGGTGAAGTTGCCCTTTCAAGGCTTTCTCCTGTTTGGTGAGGAGTTGGAGAAAATTGTGAAAGGCCTGGGTGAGGCTAAACCCCAGCGCTTGCCCAAAGATAGGCCTCGGCCTTCCTCTAAGGGTGCGGCGGTCCACTCCTCTTACAGACCTCGCTTCCGTGAAGCTCGAAGGTACCGCCCGGGGCGTTCTGCTGGGTTCACTTCTCGTGCCCATTTTCAGCAGAGGAACTCCTTTCGCTCGGACAAACGTTCCACGGCCACTGGCTCAAGGCCTGGAGTTCAGGGGCGACCCTCTCAATGATGGTGCGCCGGCCCTCTCCTCGAGTCCTGTCATCGAAGGACGTCTTTCCCTCTTTGCCGAGGAGTGGGCCAACATTTCCTCAGATCAGTGGGTCTTGGACCTGATCAGAGACGGTTACAGAATAGAATTCGACGCCCCTGTAAGAGACGTGTTTGTGGAGTCCCGATGCGGTTCTGCCGCCAAACAGGCGGCGGTAGAGGAGACTTTACAAGGTCTGATTCAGATAGGGGCCGTGTCCCCAGTACCTCCCGCCGAACACGGCTGCGGCTGCTACTCCATCTACTTTGTGGTGCCGCGAAAAGGAGGGTCTTTTCGCCCTATTCTGGACTAAAAAGAATTAAACAATTCCCTGAGAGTGCGGCATTTTCACATGGAAACCCTGCGCTCCGTCATTGCGGCGGTACAGCCAGGAGAGTTTCTCACGTCTCTGGACCTGAAAGAAGCTTACTTGCACATTCCAATTTGGCCCCCGCACCAGAAGTTTCTGAGGTTTGCGGTGATGGGAAAGCATTTCCAGTTCCAGGCCTTGCCTTTTGGCCTCGCCACAGCTCCCCGCACCTTTTCGAAGGTTATGGTGGTGGTAGCTGCTTTTGTAAGGCGAGAGGGTATTCGGGTTCACCCGTACCTGGACGACTGGCTCATTCGAGCAAACTCTGCTGCAGAGAGTCGGCATGTACTACAGTGTAGTAAATTTAAAACAAATCGGAGAAAATTTTTCTTCACCCAACGTGTAATTAAACTCTGGAATTCATTGCCGGAAAATGTGGTGAAGGAGGTTAGCTTAGAGTTTAAAAAGGGGTTGGACGGTTTCCTAAAGGACAAGTCCATAAACCGCTACTAAATGGACTTGGAAAAATCCAAAATTTCAGGAATAACATGTATAGAATGTTTGTACGTTTGGGAAGCTTGCCAGGTGCCCTTGGCCTGGATTGGCCGCTGTCGTGGACAAGATGCTGGGCTCGATGGACCCTTGGTCTTTTCCCAGCATGGCATTACTTATGTACTTATGTAACAGGCAGAGTGGTCTCAGTACTTCAATCTCTGGGCTGGGTCGTCAATTTGGCCAAAAGTCACCTGACCCCCTCGCAGTCTCTAGAATATTTGAGGGCCAGGTTCAACACAGCCTCGGGGTATGTGTACCTACCCGAGCAAAGGCGGTGCAAGCTTCAGAATCAGGTCCGTCTGCTCCTGAGGATGCCCCGCCCGCGAGCTTGGGACATTGTCCAGCTGCTTGGATCGATAACGGCCACCATGGAACTGGTGCCCTGGGCGAGAGCGCACCTGAGACCTCTACAGTATGCTCTACTCCAAAGATGGTCTCCAGTATCTCAGGATTACCAATGCAGACTCTCTTGGCTCCCTGCGGCCCGACTCAGCATGGAGTGGTGGCTCTGACAGCATGCTGCGGCGAGGAATGCCGCTGGCGCTCCCCGATTGGTGCCTAGTGGTGACAGATGCCAGTCTGAAAGGCTGGGGCGCACACTGCAAGGGGAAGCATGCCCAGGGTCTATGGACACCCGAGGAGTCGGAGTGGTCCATCAACCGCCTAGAGTTGAAAGCGGTGTTTCAGGCGCTTCTGGCCTTTCAAGTGACCCTGGAAGGATTGGCTGTCAGAGTGATGTCGGACAACACGACAGCAGTGGCCTACATAAATCGACAAGGCGGCACTCAGTGCAGAGCTCTAGCCGCGCAGGCCGAACAAATTTGCCACTGGGCCGAGCTGCATCTACAGTTTCTGTCGGCAGCTCACATTGCAGGTCAGAGCAACATGCAAGCCGATTATCTAAGCAGGCATCAGATGGATCCAACGGAGTGGGAACTTGCAGACGAAGTGTTCCTGCAGATATGTGCCAAGTGGGGCAAGCCCGTGATGGATCTAATGGCGACAAGCTCCAGTGCCAAAGTCCCGTGCTTCTTCAGCAGACAGAGAGATCCTCGCGCGGCGGGGTTGGATGCCTTGGCTCAACCCTGGCCTCCGGGCCTACTGTATGTGTTCTCTCCGTGGCCCTTGATAGGGCGAGTGCTCCTGCGGATTCGGCTGCATTCAGGAGAAGTGGTTCTCGTCACCCCGGATTGGCCCAGGAGGCCTTGGTATGCAGATCTCTGACAGATGCTCGTAGAGGATCCCCTTCAGTTACCTCTGGTTCCCAACCTGTTGTCACAGGGTCCAGTGACCATGGAGGACGCCGGCCGATTTGGTCTTGTGGCCTGGCGATTGAGAGGCAGAGGCTATTCCAATAAAGTAATTACCACTCTCCTGCAAGCCCGCAAGCGTTCCACTTCCGTGGCTTATGCCAGGATTTGGCGCCAGTTTGAAGTCTGGTGTGCTTCCAGAGAGATCACACCCCTGCGGGCTGATTCTGGACTTTTTGCAGGATGGTGTACAAAAAGGCTTGGCCTTTAATTCCCTGCGGGTGCAAGTGGCAGCATTGGCCTCCCTGCGTGGCAAGGTTGAAGGCGTGTCTTTAGCTGCTCATCCGGATGTGGCACGGTTTCTTAGAGGGGTGCTTCGGCTCCATCCTCCCGTGCGTGCACCTTGTCCAGCTTGGAACCTGGGGCTAGTGCTGAAGGCCCTTCAGGGTGCTCCCTTTGAACCGCTTCGGCGTGCTTCAGAGAAAGATTTGCCACTGAAGGCCGTCTTGTTAGTGGCCATTACTTCGGCGAGACTGGTGTCAGAGCTCCAGGCGCTGTCCTGTAGAGACCCTTTTCTGCAATTCTCAGAGTCTGGGGTCACGGTTCGGACCGTGCCTTCCTTGCCTAAGGTGGTTTCAGTGTTTCACCTAAACCAACCTTTTTTCTTGCCCTCCTTTGTCGAGGAGGAGTTTCCAGAATCTTTTGGGCAATTGCACCTGTTGGACGTGCGCAGGACTCTGCTGCAGTATCTGCGAGTTACTAACTCTTTCAGGACCTCTGTTCATCTGTTTGTTTTGCTATCAGGTCCTTGCAGAGGGTCTCCAGCGTCTAAAGCCAATATTGCCTGCTGGCTTAAAGAATCTATCTTTTTAGCTTATTTGCTTGCCGGCCGGCCTCCGCCTGATGCCTTTAAGGCGCATTCCACTAGAGGAATTTCTTCTTCTTGGGCTGAAACTGGAGCGCACTCTCTTCAAGAGATGTGTAGTGCAGCAACATGGGCTTCTCAGCTCTCTTTTGCCCGACATTACAGGCTGGATGTGACTGCCAGGAGGGACGCACATTTTGGAGCGCAAGTGCTGGCGCGCGGTGTGGCTTGTTCCCACCCTATCTAGGGATTGCTTTGAATCATCCCATCTGTAATGGCTGCATCTGCTTGATGACAAGGAAGGGAAAATTAGGTTCTTACCGTATAATTTTCTTTCCTTTAGTCATAGCAGATGCAGCCATGATCCCTCCCTGTCTGATGCTATCTGCTGTAAATCTATTTCAGGTTCTGTTCGTGTTTCCTGGAGATTCCGTCCTTGGGAGAAAGTCGGAAAACAGTCTTCAGGATTCTTGTTCAATTAAAGGAGGATGACTTAATTCCCTCCAGTTTCATGTTTTGGAGGATGAGTTTATTCCCTTCAGTTATGTCTCAGTGGAGGATGAGTTTATGCCCTCCGGGAGGATGTTTCATTCCCTCCATTCTGAGTTAATGCCCTTTGTTGTAGGGCCATCGTTCGCTGTGAGGAAAGCTTATCTTATTCCCATTGCGGTTTGCCATACTGCTTTGGAAGCTTCAAATACTGAAGAGAGGCAGTGGAGCAAGCTGGTATGAGGCACTGAAAAAAGTGTGCTCTCTATCTCCCTCTGCTGGTTGATGGACACAACCCATCTGTAATGGCTGCATCTGCTATGACTAAAGGAAAGAAAATTATCACGGTAAGAACCTAATTTACCCATTCTTGAGATAACTGCATGTTAGTCTGCAATAACAGCCATGCCTTGGGAAGTTTCTTGAAAAACAGAGTTTATTTTCAGTAGCCCATCTGGCAGTGACTAACAAATGCTGGTTATCTCAGGGGTTGTAATAAAGTGTTCAGGCTTTGCACAAGTTTAGCATGGTTTTAGTGCACAATTTTGTGAGCACACGGATGTAAAGGGTTTTGTGCACAGTTAGCCTTGGGTTAGACTCCAGCATACTGTATATTTAAAACAATAGTACGGATAATTAACTATTCTGTCAGATACAGAGAAGTGCACAGAAGAGTTGAAAGGCTGAATGCAATACCAGGGCTTTAGTGCCAAGACAACTGACTCACAATAGATGATCTGAAGTTAAATGTGGCTTTTCATCTTGGATCAATCCAACACAAATGCACCTCCTTCCCAGTTCTCTCAACCCTACAAATGCCTGCCTTAAGTAGCTTGTAGTTCCCCTCCCTCACACCCATTCTTGCTTCTGCACCATCATTTTTGAAAAATGGCGGTATCTGACCCCACACAGAGCATCCTGCGACACACTGCACAGGGTCAGACTACCTAATAAAGTAGTAATTTCATTAATTGGTAGACTGGCCCCACGCATTGTGTCCCAGGATGCACCAAGTAGGG
The DNA here is from genome assembly GCF_901765095.1 of Microcaecilia unicolor. Taxonomy (NCBI): domain Eukaryota; kingdom Metazoa; phylum Chordata; class Amphibia; order Gymnophiona; family Siphonopidae; genus Microcaecilia; species Microcaecilia unicolor. The sequence goes on along the minus strand of NC_044031.1, from coordinate 243,860,054 downwards.
TCAAGCGCTGCCGTGTGTCAAGATGGTACAGAGGCAGGAAGTGGACATTGCTTCTGCCTCACATCCTAGAGGTACTGCGGGAGGGTGTGTCTGGGGTCTAAGGGGCCTGTGGAAGAGGGGAGGTCTATTAGTCCACCAAGGACAATTTTTTTTTTGGGGGGGGGGGGGTCCTAATAACTCCTTTTGCATTGGGGAACTAAAATTTTGCATTCATGCACAGCTTACTAATATACAAGCTTACTACATATTTTCTGTTCTCTAGAATTTGAAGAAATCCATAAATCATAAACATCTCAATTTCCATACCAGACAGTGGATGGTGGTCTTAAGCTTCCTGCAGGAATATTTGAAAGCTGCATATTTTGCTGGTCATGGTAGAAGGGTTGGCAATTACATTTTAATGCATTTATTTTTTTTATTCCTTAGTTAATCGCTATTGCAACAGGAGGCCGTATTGTTCCTCGTTTCTGTGAACTTTCAACTGAGAAACTTGGTTTTGCTGGTATTGTCAGAGAGATCTCATTTGGAACAACAAAGGACAAAATGTTAGTTATTGAGCAGTGCAAGAACTCGAGAGCTGTAACCATCTTCATTAGAGGGGGAAACAAAATGGTATGAAGTTTTTATTGTTGTATACTTAAGGCAACTGTAATATCAAAATACTCTGTCAGTATTTTTTCATAACTAGTCTTCCATCTATCTGCCTAGCATGTTCAGAATTTAGCCTTTCTTTTTATTTTTATTTTTTATTTTTTTTTTCTAACGAAGTTGGCAGTAAATAACTGATACTGTGTATAATAGGTTCTCTTATCCATCTATTATCCTGAACTACTTGAGCTTATGGAATATCATTGCAGTTGGTTTGGTGGTCACCATGTATACTCGCCTATGGGGCGTAGCCAGACTTCGGCAGGAGTGGGGTCCAGAGCCCGAGGTGAGGGGGCAGGACGTCAGACTCACAGAAACAGAACGAAGCCTTGCGATCTGCAGGGCTTCGTTCTGTTTCTGTGAGTCTGACAACATGCAGGACGTCAGACTCAGAAACCAAACGAAGGAAGAAGACTTTGGCTGGCAGGGGTTGGGGTCCCCAGCCAGCAAAGGTAGCAGACGGCGACAGCGGGTTGGCGGTGGGAGGGGGGGTTGAGAGGGTCGTCGGCAGGGGGGTCCAGGACCAAATCTACGGGGCCCCGTGGCCCCATAGTAGCTACGCCCCTGGATCACACCCCAGCTTCCCCCCTTTAATTATACTTTCCATGTAGTGTGTCGCATATAGGTCACTCTTTCCCTTCCTATCCCACTCAAACCAGTTCCAGCGTCTCTTTCCCCCCCCCCCCCCCCCCCCCCCCCCCCCCCCAAAAAAAAAATACCGGTTCCTCTACAGGACATGTCATTTTGCAATTTCTATTGAGCAGTGACATTGTGCCTGAGTGCAGACCTGTAGTGGAAGATCCTGCGTCAGTGCTGAAACTGCTTAAGAGGCCAGAGACGAGTATGAATGAGAGCAGGTGCATGGGGAAAGGAGGGGGAGATGCTATGCATGTGGCTACTAGCGGTGGGACCATAGGAGACCCCAGGAAGAGAGGAGAAGGGGGGGGATATGCTGGAACCAGCATGATTAGGTGATAGACTCACAAATAAGTCCCTGTCTCTTCCCCCCCCCCCCCCCCCCCCCACACGCACACACACTTTAGTTGTTAAAAATGATCAAATATTTTATAGCCTATATTTGCAAGTATTTATGGTATTTTAGAATTATAGATGTGCAGTTTTTTTCTTTTGTTTTTTTAAACACACATTAGAAATAGACCGTTAGTATCTTAATCTAGATTGTAGGCCATTTCCAAAAGTAAGGCAGGCTGTTAACCATTATTATTCCTTTTAGCTTCTGTAAAATCTAATTTGCTAAAACTTACCTGAAGAAAAATGAACTGAGCTAAATTAATGTGCCCTTCATTCCTTCTAAAACAAAATATTTTTAATCAATATAATAATTTGTGGGAAACTATTTTTTTCGCCCATCAGATTTAGGTTCTTTCACATTTTTGGCTGATACATACCCGGAACAGAAAAACTGAACCTCTTTTTAGGGAAAAGTATTTAGAACAACATTTTAGAAAGGACATACAAGGGGGCTTGGCCCTCTGGGAGCCCACAAGAAGTGTGTGTAAAGCAACCGTTCTGGCTAGCCTTTGCCTTCTGAACATCTGGTTTCTAAGCAGCCCATCTGTAGGGGCTATATAGCTCGGGCTATGATATGATGATTGAAGCAGCTGCTGGAGTCCCCAGAGATCTCCCATCGAGTCTAGGGCAGCCTTCCTGGCAGGCATCCTTTAAGCTTTAGTGCATCTTTCCTCCCTTTTGGCTACCTTGGTGGTTGGTGGCAGTGGTTCCACCATTAGATTGCAGAAGCAGCTTCTAAGAAACTCTTCAGTCAGCTGCCCTTTTTTTAGGAGGAGGGTGGCGATTTGTTGTTTGGGGAAGACCTGGAAAAGTTAGTGAAGGAATGAGGGAGGCTGTCTCTCCATCTTCCTGAGTTGCGACAGAAAGGTTCTTAGCAGTCCCATAGCAGGTTGAGGTCTCTCCAAGAGGGCAGGCCATTTTTGGCTTGCTTGGTACTTAACAGCATAAGCTTCAGGTGCAGGAAGGATCTTCAAGCACGGTCCCAGGTTCTTCTGGCAGGGCCAGAGCTGCAAGGCTTGCCCGGTCAGGACATGCAGGGCCCCTTGGTTGTTCTGGGTAGGTATCAGATTAACCCTCTTCCACCACAAGTGGGCCACCATCACTTCAGATAAGTGGGTTCTGGAGGTGGTTGAGAAGGGATACTCTTTGCCTGCTCTGTTCCAGATGCTTTCTTAGTGTCTTCCTGGGGCTTGGAGCTAAAGCGTCAGGCTGTCGCTGTTAATCTTCAATATAAGACTAGCCATACTGGAGCAGAGCAGTGGTTCATCCAGTCCAGTATCCTGCTTCCAACCATGGCCAATCCAGGTCACAAGTACCTGACAGAAACCAAATTAGTAGCAACATTCCATGCTACCAATCCCTGGGGCAAGCAGTGGCTTCTCCGTGTGTCTATCTCAATAGCAGACTTTGGACTTTTCCTCCAAGAACTTTTTTTAAAACCCAGATACACTAATTGCTGTTACCACATACTCCAGCAACGAGTTCCAGCTTAATTGTTCAGAGAGAAAATATCTGAGTAAAAATTGGACTAATTTTTACCCATTCTACATCATTCAGGATTTTGTAGGCCTCAATCATATCCCCCCCCCCCCCCCCCCCCCCCGACATCTCTTTTTCAAGCTGAAGAGTTCTAACTTCTTTAGCCTTTCCTCAAATAGGAGGAGTCCCATGCCCTTTATCATTTTGGTCGCTCTTCTTTGAACCTTTTCTAATTCCGCTATATCTATTTGAAATACGGCGACCAGAATTGAACACAGTACTCAAGGTAATGTGTCACCATGGAGCGATACAGAGCCATTATAATATCCTTGGTCTTATTTTGCATCCCTTTCCTAATAATTCCTAGCATCCTGTTTACTTTTTTGGCTACCACCGCACACTAGGCAGAAGATTTCAGCGTATTGTCTACAATGACACCTAGATCTTTTTCTTGAGTACTGACCCCCAAGGTGGACCCTAGCATCAGGTAACTATGATTCAGATTATTCCCAATGTGCATCACTTTGCATTTGTCCACCTTAAATTTCATCTCCCATTAGGATGCCCAGTCTTCGTTTCCTAAGGTCTTTGGGCAAGTCACTTAACCCTTCATTGCCCCTGGTACAATATAAGTACCTGAATATCTGTAAACCGCTTTGAATGTAGTTGCAAAAACCTCAGAAAGGCGGTATATCAAGTCCCATTTCCCTTTCCTACAGTTTTTCACAATCTGCATATGTTTTGACAACTTTAAATAGTTGCATGTCATCTGCAAATTTAATAACCTCACTGATTTCCATATCATTTATAAATATGTCAAATAGCACCAGTCTCAGTACAGATCCCTGCTGCACTCCACTATTCACCCTCTTCCATTGAGAAAAATGGCCATTTAACCCTACCCTCTGTTTTCTGTCCAGTAACCAGTTCCTAATTCACAGAAGGATATTGCCTCCTATGTTCACACCTTCAAAGATTGAAGCAAATTAGTGAGGCAAGACTTCCCTTGGCTGAGCCCATGCTGACTCTGTCCCATTAAACCATTTTTATCTGTGATCCGTAACCTTATTCTTTATAGTTTCCACTATTTTGCTCAACAGTGATGTCATGCTTACCGGTCTGTAACTTCTCATATCACCCCTGGATCCCTTTTTAAAAACCAGTGTTACATTGTCAACCCTCCAATCTTCAGTTGCTACGATGATTTTTAATAGGTTACAGATCACTAACAGTAGATCAACAATTCATGTTTTGAGTGGTGACCCATCTATTTCATGATCCCAGAAAGGGAGGCTCCTTTCTGCCCATCCTGGATCTAAAAGGGGGTGCATGCTTGCTTCTGTGTCCAGTATTTTTGTAAGGAGACCCTTCAGTCTGTGATTGCTTCAGTTCATTCGAGTTCCTAACTTCTTTGGACCTTAGAGGCCCATCTGCATATCCCCATAGCAGATCATCACAAGTGGTTCCTCTACCTTTGTGCAGGTCTGAGCCCTAGCCTTCGGGTTGGCTACAGCGCCTCATAACTTTTCCAAGGTGATGGTGGTGATGGCACATCTATGACATTAGGACATTTAGGTTCATCCCTACCTGGTTGATTGGCTGATTCAGGCAATGTTGGAGGCCAGGCTGGCCATCTGTCAGGCCGTTGCCCTTCTGGAGGGTCTGAACTGGGTAACAAATCGTGTCAACTGTCACTTGCTCTCTTCCCAGGACCTAGAACATCTGGGAGTCTATTTTGACAGTTCAAGGAATGGTTTTCCTCCCAGAGGACAGGCAGCCTAGCTGCAGGCCCAGAAATGCAGACTGTGCGAGCTGTTGCCACCCTAGGACTAGCTATAGCTCCTGGGATCTATGGTAGCAACACTGAAAGTGGAGCCTTCGAGTCCTGGTCTCTCAGGATTTTGAACACCTTTTGCCCCTTCATGTCTGGGCAAGAGCCAGTCTGGAATGGTTAGATAGCTCTGTTCACCACCTGGGGAGTGGGAGGGTTGCTGGACTCAAGAGTGGGTAGTGGTTACCACCAATTCGAGTCTCCTTGGATGATGAGCTCGTTGCCTGGACTGAGTAGCACAGGAATCTAGGTCCTTGCTGGAGGCTTCTTGGTCCATCAACTGCTTGGAAACTCAGCCTTGGTCTTGGTGGTGTTCTCCTCTGCTTTGGGGGAAGGTGGTTCAAGTGATGACTGATGATACCACAGCGGTGGTTTACGTCAACAAGCAAGGTAGCAGTAGGAGCTGCAAGCCTCTGTCTTTGGGCGGAGACACATCTGCAAGCCCTTTCAGCAATTCATATAGCAGACAAGGACAATGTCCAGGCAGATTTCTTCAGCAGTTCCCTGTTGGATCCAGGGAAATGGGCCAGTAGCTTTTCAGTTTATTCACAACCGGTGGGGTCCACTGGTGTTCGACCTGATGGGTACACGCTCCAGTGCCAAGTTTGAGCATGCGTTCGGCTACAGGAGGGGGGAGGTGGCCTCACAGGGGATAAATGCCTTGATCCAGTTGAGGCTGTTAGAGGAGTTCCTGTATGTCTTCCCTCCATGGCCTCTGATACGCCATCTCTTATGCAGGATTGCACAGCAGCCTCATCTGTTGGCTCCAGATCGGCCCCATTGGCCATTTCCCCTGCCCAAGGGCGCAACCTACTTTATCAAGATCCAGTAGAAATGGAGGATCAGGATCCCCCTCTGGCTTATGGTTTGGCCCTTGAAAGGAGGCATTTAGCAAGGAGTGATTTCTGGCCTGAGGTGGTCTCTACCTTGCTCAAGTCCCGAAGTCTTCTACGTGTCTCTGGCTTACATATGAGTCTGGGAGATACTTTTTAGGGTTGGTGTGCCAGGCAGGCGTTGGCCCCTGGAAGGTCAGGTCCCAGATATTCTAGGTTTTTTTTATAGCAGAGATTGGATTGGGGTTTGGTGCTGAGCTCCTTAAAGGGCTAGGTGGCTGCCCTTTCAAGTTTTCAGGGCAAGGTGAATGGCTTGTTCCTGGCAGCACATGGGTTTAGAAGGGGGTGGTGCATTTGTGTTCTCCAGGGCTCCTTTTGACCCTGTGCAGTCTGCCTCCATTAAGGACCTTACACTCAAGGCAGTTTTCCTTGTTGTGAGCTTAGCGGAGATTGGATGGCGGGGCTGGTGGTTGGGAGGCGGGGCTAGTGCTGGGCAGACTTATACGGTCTGTGCCCTGAAAAAGACAGATACAAATCAAGGTAAGGTATACACAAAAAGTAGCACATATGAGTTATCTTGTTGGGCAGACTGGATGAACCGTGCAGGTCTTTTTCTGCTGTCATCTACTATGTTACCTATGCTCGGAGAGTATCAGAGTTGTAGGGACCCATACCCCTCTCTTTGGAGGACTCTTGTGTCCATTTGCACAGTTCTTTCCTTGATTTTTTTTTTTTTTTTCCATTCCATGTGAGCCAGGAGGCATGCTGACCAGAGTCCACTCAGACTTTAGCAGAGCCGTCCTTAGGGGGATTTTGTTTTCCTCCGTTCAGTAGCCTTGCTTGGGCTGTACCATTCTGAATGAGTGGAATATACCCAGGCAACAAGGAAGGTGAAATTCTTACCTCATAATTTTTTTCTCCTTTAGTTGGGCCTTACCGTTCTGAGACCTGCCCTCAGAAGACTAAGGTCAGGGGCTCTTGGGATGCTCTGTTCTTTCCCTTACAGTTTTATAAGAGGCAGTTCTTACATATGCAGGGTAGCGAGTTCTACACTGTGGTGTTATGCTCGTTTGATCATTGCAGCTTCAGTGATTGGGGTATGGGTGTGCGTTACAAAGGGACCACCTGCTGTTTTGGCAGATGGATACTTGAACTTTCTCTGAAAACCAGCAGGCTATACCAGCGAGTTCACTGAAGTTCAATTTTCTGTCTCCATTTGCTGGTAGAAGGGAATAACACTCATTCAGAGTAGTACGGCCTGACTAAGGAAAGGACGTGATCAGGTAAGACCTGATTTCACCTTCTGCTACTACTAGAGGTACTGAACAGGTGAATAGGGTTTAAAGCAGCCTCAAAAGGTGGACTGGTAGCTTAGATTTGAATATAGCCAGAGATGGAGCTTGACGTACCGATTCACAGTAGGTAGTACCGTCCTAGTGGTTTACAAATGTATATATTAAACTAGGAAAGTGAGAAGTACAATCCATCTCAATATAAAGTGAAAATAAAAAGTGTGAGACCTCTACCATATTCCTCAAGTATTTGCCTCTCCAACTCCCATGCCATAGGTGTCAAATATCCTTAAACAAAACTGCAAATTAAGAGGAGCCTGGTTCAGTACTTAAAATATTAATTTAGACATATTTTGATACATGTTGTGGTAACTTTTTTATTTTGTTTGTGTGTGAATTCTAGATCATCGAAGAAGCAAAACGAGCTCTACATGATGCATTATGTGTAATCCGGAACCTGGTTCGTGATGATCGCATTGTGTATGGTGGGGGAGCTGCAGAGATCTCATGCGCTCTAGCAGTCAGTGAAGCTGCTGATAAGGTGAAGAGTGAGAAGAAAGCTAAGTAGATTGTGTAAAGGTTTTCTCAGTCTTTGAGCAAAGGGAGGTGCTTTTGAAGCACACATGGCAGTCACAGGACAATTATGGAAAGTATTCCTCTTTAAAAAAAATAAACAAACTTTCACCGATCTTTTGTGAGGTCCAGCTTAGTGGCAGTACTGTACACTGCATGCAGTGAACCCATACTCTGTTCTGGGTCAGATCTTGGCACTTGGGCCAGCTGGGTCTACGGAAACAGGGTTAACTCTGAGGGAATACTAATCATCCTGCAACTGTGACACCCAGTGGTCAACCTTAAGTACAGGTTTTTGGAAGGACCCCAATAAATACTATTGTTGCAATGACCGGGCAGAGTGGGTTGGAAGAGAATATAATGGTATGGACATTATAAAATAGCTAGAAATATACATGCTACCAGACGCCAATGTTGGTTCCTTGAGTTTCCAGCACAAAAAGGAGCAGGAAGAAACTTCTTCTCATCTTCTCCCCATCCACACCAATCATTCTTTTTTTTCTTTTTTATTTTTTTAATTACAGTTCCTTCCCTCCTGCTTACTCTTCCTCTATACCATATTGATGTCTGTATTTTGTTCTAATTTAGTTTCTCCCATGATTCTTTGTTCAGTGTCCATCTTTGGAGCAGTATGCTATGCGGGCTTTTGCTGATGCTCTCGAAGTCATTCCTATGTCGCTGTCAGAAAACAGTGGTATGAATCCTATTCAGACCATGACTGAAGTACGAGCTAGGCAAGTGGGAGAAAACAATCCAGCCCTTGGTATTGACTGCCTTCACAAAGAAACCAATGGTAAGAAATGTTGAAATCATTTTTAACATAAACATACTTCCCAGAGGGCACAGATTTGATATTAAGTGGCTCAATGTTTATTCCTCTTGGAAATGATTACATATCAAATTTTAGCCATAAATATTTCTTTCACTAACTAAATACTAATTGTTCAGATGATGGTGAGAACCTTTAATGTTAACTGAACATTTCCATCCCTGAATTTCAATATAATTAACTGCTGATGTTTCAGTATTTTCTGTATGCAGAGCAGCAAATTCATAGGTTTGTGGATAGACTTTTGCTGTTAGGGAAGGTGTGCCTTAATCCTCTTTAGGTATATGTCCATTTTAGTGTTGATTTTACCTGTCCATATCACTACATCACACACATAGTTAATGGAATTTCATGCATGCTCCACTTCTTGATGTTTTATTTTTGTCATTTCATTGATGTATTTGGTTTTTATTTAAATTACATGACTTTACTCCGACAGCCTTTATAAAGGTGAAACATGGCCATGTCCGGTTCTTATATATAATAAATTGCAAACTTCTACACCTGTTGGCCTACTTTGTTTTTGCTGTTCTGATTGTTTGCAGACTGCTGCTTCTCTGTGCATCTGTATGATGAGTTTTGTACACCACCTCGTAGCATTTGGGAAAAGACCATTTTTTTTAACTTGTACCCCACCTAAAACTGAATGGCTTCCAATAAAACATATAAAATAAGAGATCAAAGGAAATATGCAAACTATATTTCATGATAATGTTACTCTATGTAATCATACAATCTTCTCTAACCTCCCCCCCCCCCCCCCCCCATAAAAAAAAAAAAAAAAAAAGTCTTCAACTGGAGCAGATGATTAGCAGCAGCATTACAAATTAGAAAAATCCTGTAAACACAAATGTGTATCTGGCATTTTCTTAAACTGATGCAGAAATGAACAAACATTTATTGAGACATAAATAACACAGAAGTAGCCTTGAAGCAGGTCTAGAGGAGTCCACAGGTCAAGCTTTTGTTCTAAAATCTAATTGCTAATGCATCCTATATCAGTAGGCCCACCCCTATCCTGGTGAGACCAATATTGGATGAATTTCAATAGTACAAATTTTTGTGTTCCTATAGTAGAGTATGGATAAATATCACAGCCTGTACCATATTAGTTTTATTTTGTTTTTATGTTTTAAAATTCTATGCTTCCTGAAGCATAATTGTGTGAAGAAGAGTCTTGTAATTAACTGCATGTTTTTTTAATGTGTTTAACATACAGCAATAAAGAGCATTTTACAGTTTCCTAAGTAGAAAATAAACCTGCACGTTACCTTCACACATAAAACATCCGTTATAGTCTAGATTAGATTTATTATTTTTTAGCCCACCCTTATCCAGGGTGGGTTACAATAAAATATTCATAAAAATACAGTAAACACAGAAAACTTAAGAATTCAAGACAGATCACAGTCTGGATAAATAGCCTAGCTTGACCCATACTCAGAGCATTTGCCTATGTGCCACTGTACAAGAGGCACACTTTTGCTAACTTCAAAAAGAAGGGTAGTTTTGAAATTTGTTATGGAACAGACTAAAGTTCCATAGCTTGCTGGTCCAGTTTTATTCCTACAGCAGAGTTTTGTTTGAAGATATTACATGTTATACTGATAAATCTGGTGTCTCAGGTATTTTGGGGCTAAGTCATGTCAGAACGTTATAAGCCATTAATTAAATCTGGAGTTTGCTTTGGAATTCATTTTCAAGCCAGTGGAAGGTATATGGAGCTGGAGAAAAGTTCCTGCAGGTTTTCTCCCAGCAATATTCTGTATGTAGTATTGACCTTGTAACTGAGAGAATGATAGTGGTTAGATATTCTTTTCAGTTGAAAGAGGTCCCACTCATGTTTCATTCACTGACCTGAAGTGCCTTAGCATGGCCTTTGGTATGCAAATGCATGTTCCATATGCTAAAACATAGCCATTTAATTATTGTGTATGTGTATACTTTTGAACAGCTACAGTAGTCTGTAAAGTGTTCAGTAGATAGCAAAAGCTGAGACTTTTTTTATTATTATTATTTGACAGACATGAAACAGCAGCATGTTATAGAAACATTAATTGGTAAAAAGCAGCAGATTTCTCTGGCTACCCAGATGGTTAAAATGATCCTGAAGATTGATGATATCCGCAGGCCAGGAGAATCTGAAGAATGAAGCCTGGGAAAAGAAGAGATTAAGAAACTGGCCACTGCAAAACAAAGCCCTGAAGTTTCATTGACAGCTATTTATTACGTGATGCATATTTGTTTAATACTCGTATGAGATGCAGGCAATAAAATATTGCTGTTAAGATGTGTTGCCTTTTTTTTTTTTCCTTTGTTTGCTTCCAAATCTTTTTTATTCATTTTTAACTGGTACAGCTCTCCAAGTCAAGAACATTACATAACATTAATAGTAAATAGAACAGAAAGTGACATTTAAAAGGAAAGAAGGCACAAATCAAGAGTTACATTATTTGTTCGAAGTAGAAAGGGATTCCTTCCAATCAAATTTTGCCTTATAATTTTTCAGTTTAGATATTAATTTTTCCATCTTATAAATCATCCAAACCTTGAGTCATTCTACAGTAGATGGCAGGGTAGAAAATCTCCATGCCCTAGCTATATAACATCTAGCATGCAACAATAGAACATTTATCATATTTTTCTTGGGAGTGGAGGAGTGGCCTAGTGGTTAGAGCACCGGTCTTGCAATCCAGAGATGGCCGGTTCAAATCCCGCTGCTGCTCCTTGTGATCTTGGGCAAGTCACTTAACCCTCCATTGTCTCAGGTACAAACTTAGATTTATCCAGAGTACCTGAATGTAACTCACCTTGAGCTACTACTGAAAAAGGTGTGAGCAAAAAAAATCTTTTAAAAACAATGTCTCTATATAGAAGGGAAAATAATTTGAATATTAACACCCAGTAACATAAGGTTTAAATTAAACAGGGTATGGATTCCTGTAATTTGTTGTAAAAAGGACTAAATTTGCTTCCAAGTATTAGCTGCACAATTCACAGTTCTAGGTGGTGTACAAATAAAGCACACAAAAAGAAAGGGAAATGGGACTTGATATACCACCTTTCTGAGGTTTTTGCAACTACATTCAAAGCAGTTTACATATATTCAGGTACTTATTTTGTACTAGGGGCAATGGAGGGTTAATTGACTTGCCCAGAGTCACAAGGAGCTGCAGTGGGAATCAAACTCAGTTCCCCAGGATCAAAGTCCACTGCACTAACCACTAGGCTACTCTTCCATTCCAAGGAAAAGTCCTCCACAAATGGAATAAACCAAAGAAAAACCAAAAAGTGGAGTTAATCAAATTTAGGAACCAAATGATTCTTTATTAGCCAATATGCAAAACACTCACAAAGCCTGACACAGCTGTGTTTTGGTATAAGAATATGCCTGCATTAGGGGTCAATACAAATCTTGCTTGCAAGTGACAGTAGAAGGAATCAGTAACTGGTTCTTCTAATACTCTTCAGCAAGGCAATGCAAATATTGCTATACAAGCAAAAGCGCTTAATATGCTGCTCAGACAAGACACCCCACTTACAAATTCAGCTCCAGCAAAAGTCTGAATCTTCTAAGCACAATGATTAAGATATTTAGGGGTTATATAATCCCTAAATAGGTTCTACTGTGGAGATAGAACATTTAAAGACTCTCATAAAGTGATCCAAAATGTTTCCTGGTCAGTGGTCCTAGATCTGTCTGCCATTTATCCTGATGAGAGAGGTTAATGGGAGGTATACCTACAAAGTAATACAATTTTAAAATTGACCCCTTAGGACTACCTCACCCCCCCCCCCCCCCCCCCCCAAAAAAAAAAAAAAAAAGCTTATTTTTTTCCAAAAGGTAATGCAGTTTGACTGAATCCTTCCAAGTGAAGATGTTGCAGAGAAAAATTTAACTGAAAATACCTATGCAGACTAAAGAAGTCTTTTACTAAGGTGCGCTAGCATTTTTAGCTAACACTTGAGATGCCCATAGGAATATAATAGGTGTCTCACCGTTAAGCACCAGCTGATTTTTAGTGCAAGCTAAAAAAAACTAGCGCACGTTAGTAAAAGACCCCCTAAGGGACAACTTATATTTCTGTAACAGAAAACTGTTCCTGAAAACTGACCATTTAATAATTGTGCAAAACATGGACAGGATTCCCAGTTGTATGAATATAAGAAAAGTCCTTCCCATGTCTCTCAGGAATTTCTGAGAGATTTAGTGCATCCAGATGAGTTGGGAGAGCCCAATACACTTCTAACCCAGTGGATTTTAGACTTTGCAAAAGCAAAGATCTCAATACAGCACACCAATAAATATTTGAAATTCAGGAAAGTCAAACCTCCGTCCTTTTTTTTTTTTAAACACCACAAGGTTTCATAACCGATTCTCATGTTTTTCGTTCTCCATATGAACTTAATCGTATGTGTATATAATTCAGAAAAGAAATAAGCTGAAATCCTGATAGGAAGCTGAACAGTCAAAAACAGTAATTGAGAACCAGCAAATCTGATAGTACTAATTCCTAAAAGAGTGGGAGGTTGACCACGTATACCAACCCCAGAGGTGGCCGGTTCAAATCTCACTGCTTCTCCTTGTGATCTTGGGCGAGTCACTTAACCCACCATTGCCTTAGGTACAAACTTAGATTGTGAGCCCTCCTGGGACAGAGAAATATCCAGTGTACCTGAATGTAACTCACCTTGAGCTACTACTGAAAAAGGTGGGAGCAAAATCTAAATTAATAATAATAAAGTCTGGAACAATGTATTTGGAAATAAAAAGTGTTTATTGGAAAAGTGACTCGACAGGAACGTGTTTCGGATGCTAGGCCTGCATCAGGAGTCTGTATTGACAGAAAACTTCCAATGCCCTGATGTGGTGGAATACCAAATGTTTATTAACATTCCTCCACTACTCATGATGTATTGTAAGCCACTTTGAGCCTGCAAAGCGGTGGGATACAAATGCAACAAATAAATAAATACATAGGCTATATCCAACCTCTTGATTGAGTTAGATAATGGTCTTGAAAAAGACTTTTGGTTTGAAACAATTGTGTCTATGAGGATAGACTTTTAGCTTTCCTCACCAAATTCAATCAAGAGATTGGATATAGCCTATGTACAAAGACCATTCGGTATTCCACCACATCAGGGCAGTGGAAGTTTTCTTTCAATACAGACTCCTGATGCAGGCCTAGTGGCCAAAACACAACGTTCATGACAGGTCATTTTTCCAATAAACATTTTTTATTTCCAAGTACATTGTTCCAGTCTTTGGTATCTGTGGTCAACCTCCACCCTTTTTCTTCATATCTTTGTGGGTTTTTGTGGGATGTTCAAGTTCTCCGTTTTGGTGGATTCTCCAGTATTAATTCCTAACCAAGAAATTATTTATCTCATTTGTACCCCGCATTTCCCCAACATCGTTAGGCTCAAAGTGGCTTACAGCGCACCACAAAGGCAGACGCCAGTGCAGTAAGATTAAGCTAATACAACAGAAAACCTACATAAGTAATAAGGTAATCTGGCCCCTGAGAACCACTTTAGCTGCCTCCCACAAAGGAAATTTCCATATCAGGATTACAGTTGAATCTCAAATACTCCTGCCATACCAATGTAAGTTTTCTACAAAGTTTGGGTCAGTAAAATCTTGTCTACTCAGACCAGTTTTGGGGAAATTTAAAATTTATTGAGCATGAACTGAAATAAAAATGGGTCCCACTTTAGATATAGTTTCCTTACAAGTCAGCAGAAACAGTCAATTCTTGAATAGGTGCCATATATGGAGAAAATAGGTATAGCCACATATATCCCTTGAGTTTTAAGAACATAAGAATAGCCATACTGGGTCAGACCGTCCATCTAACCCAGTATCTTGCTTCCAGCAGTGGCCAATCCAGGTCACGTACCTGGCAGAAACCCAATTAGCAACATTCCATGCTACCAATCCAGGCAAGCGGTGGCTTCCCCATGTCCATCTCAGTAACAGACTATGGACTCCAGGAACTTGTCCAAACCTTTTTTTTTTTAGTAATATTTCTTATTAGGGTTCAACTTGTTCTAACTGGTATGGCTTATAAAATTGCATTCGCTAATTCATACCAGTTGGTGAATACTTAAACCATTACTATGAACAATATTTAATAACTTTCAAATGCTTAATTTAAATTTTTTTTTTAGTTCTTAGTGTGTATTGAAATGCACAAACCAACCATTTATAACGGTTCCAGCTTATAGCACAATTGTTATATCATCATTGCACTGAAACCTACCTGTCCTTCCTACCAAAGCAACTGGATGCAACTTCAAATTATTGCCATTCTCTGTTTGTTATCTTGTAGTAGGTCCATATGTAGGGTCCAGTGTCCTGGCTCTTGGTACTTGCTGGCATACAATATATCCACCTGTGACGTGTGTGTTCAAAATAACTTCTCTAAATCCTCGTTCTCTCTCATAAAAGCATTGATGATTTCAATGTGAGATCATGTTTCGCCTTGACAGTGTCTTCAGGAGAATGTATGAAAGCCTATTCGGTCATCTCGGGCTAGAAATCTCTCTCCCAGTCCCATCCAATCTCAACTAATATATTTAGGAATCTTCAGGCTATTGACCCTTCTACTCTATCCTCCAGTGTTTCAAATCTCTTCTCAAACAATATGTTATCCAAGTCTGTCAATGAGGCTGTCTCTTCTTATAATACTACTTTCTCCTCTGCTCTGAATACTCTCGCTCCTCCCATTCCCCGTTCTGTAAGGCGTAGCAAACCCCAGCCTTGACTGACCTCTAGAATCCGTTACCTTCATTCCTGTGCTGACTTTATACATTTCAAATTCTTGCTACCTCCTTTCAGTCTGCTCTTTTACTTGCCAAACAGGACTACTACATCCAGTTGACAAATTCTCTTGGCTAAAACCCTCATCTCTTTGTAACACTGAACTCTCTCACCTCCAACTCCACCTTCACTTTCTCCCCAGACTCTGGCTGAGTACTTTCATGATAAGGTTCACAAGATTAAACTTGAATTCTCAACCAAATCACCTCCACATCTCAGTCCCTTAGTCCATTTTCTCAACTCTCCTTCAACCCCTGCCTCCTTTTCTGAAATCATTGAAGACTAAACTGCACATTTTCTTTCCTCCTTGAAACTAACTACCTGTTCCTCTGGTCCTATTTCCACCCATCTACTTAGCACTATCTTTTCTACTGTCATCCCTTTTATCTATCATATCCTCAATCTTTCACTTTCTACTGCGACTGCTCCTGATGCTTTCAAACATGCCATAGTCACACCACTCCTTAAAAAACCTTCATTGTACCCTACCTGTCCTTCCAACTATTGCTCCATCTCCCTCCTCCCTTTTCTAGCCAAGATACTTGAATGTGCTGTTCACCGCCGTTGTCTTGACTTTCTTTCATCTCAAGCTATTCTTGATCCACTTCAATCTGGCTTTTGCCCTCTTCATTCAACTGAAACAGTGCTTGCTAAAGTCTCCAATGACCTGTTCCTGGCCAGATCCAAAGGTCTCTATTCTATCATCCTTCTCGATCTACCTGCTGCTTTTGACACTGTTGATCACCGCCTACTCCTTGATACGCTGTCATCTGTTCTTTCCTGGTTTTCTTCTTATCTCTTCCATTGTACTTTTAGTGTATACTCTGGTGGATCCTCCTCCACTTCTATTCCACTATCAGTTGGTGTACCTCAGGGATCTGTCCTGGGACCTCTTCTTTTCTCCATCTATATTTCTTCCCTTGGTACTCTAATCTCATCCCATGGTTTTCAGTATCGCCTGTAGCTGATGACTCCCAGATCTACCTCTCCACACCAGAAAACTCAGCAGGAATTCAGGCCAAGATATCAAACTGCCTGTCTGACATTGCTGCCTGGATGTCTCACCGCCATCTGAAACTAAACATGACCAAGACTGAGCTTCTTATCTTTCCCTCTAAACCAACCTCTCCTCTTCACCCATTCTCTGTCTCTGTGGATAACACACTCATCCTCCATCTCATCAGCTCATAACCTTGGGGTCATCTTCGACTCCTTTCTCTCCTCTGCACAAATTCAACAGACTGCTAAAACCTGTCTTTTTTTTCTCTATATCACCAAAGTTTGCAGTTTCCTTTCTGAGCACACTACCAGAACCCTTATCCATACTCTTAACACCTCTCGCTTAAACTATTGCAACTTGCTTCTCACAGGTCTCCCACTTAACCATCTCCTCTTCAATCTGTTCAAAATTCTGCTGCACAACTTATATTCTGCCAGTGTTGCTATGCTCATATTGGCCCTCTCCTCAAGCCAGTTCATTGGCTCCCTATCTGATTCCACATACAGTTCAAACTCTTATTGACTTACAAGTGCATTCACACTTCAGCTCCTCAGTACCTCTCCACTCTCATCTCTCCCAACACTCCTCCCCGGGAACTCCATTCACTGGGTACATAAGTATTGCCACACTGGGACAGAACAAAGGTCCATCAAGCCCAGCAATCTGTTTCCAACAGTGGCCAATACAGGTCACAAATACCTGGCAAGATCCCCAAAAAGCTCCATACATTTTATGCTGTGTATCCCAGAAATAAGCAGTGGATTTTCCCCAAGTCCATTTTAATAATGGTCTATGGACTTTTCCTTTCCTAAACCCCCGCTAAGCTAACTGCCTTTACCACATTCTCTGGCAACAAATTCCAGTGTTTAATTATACATTGAGTGAAGAAACATTTTCTCCAATTCATTTTAAATTTACTACTTTGTAGCTTCATTGCATACCCCCTAGTCCTAGTATTTTTGGAATGAGTAAACAAACGATTCACGTCTACCAGTTCCACTCCACTCATTATTTTATAGACCTCTATCATATCTCCCCCTCAGCCGTCTTTCCTCCAAGCTGAAGAGCCCTAGCCGCTTCAGCCTTTCCTCATAGGGAAGTTGTCCCATCCCCTTTATCATTTTCATCACCCTTCTCTGTACCTATTCTAATTGCACTATATCTTTTTTGAGATGCGGCGACCAGAATTGAACACAATATTTGAGGTGCGGTTGCACCATGGAGCAATACAAAGGCATTATAGCATCCTCATTTTTGTTTTCCATTCCTTTCCTAACACCACCTAACATTCTATTTGCTTTCTTAGCCACCGCAGCACTCTGAACAGAGGGTTTCAACCTAACATCTAGATCCCTTTGTGACTCCTAATGTGGAACCTTGCATTACGTAGCTATAATTCGGGTTCCTCTTTCCCACATACATCACTTTGCACTTGCTCACTTTAAACGTCATCTGCCATTTAGACACCCATTCTCCCAGTCTCATAAAGTCCTCTTGTAATTTCTCACAATCCTCTTGCGATTTAACAACTTTGAATAACTTTGTTTTGTCAGCAAATTTAATTACCTCACTAGTTACTCCCAGCTCTAGGTCATTTATAAATATCTTTAAAAAGCAGCAGTCCCAGCACAGACCCCTTGGGGAACCCCAATATCTACCCTTCTCCATTGAGAAAACTAACCATTTAACCCTACTTGCTGTTTTCTATATTTTAACCAGTTTTTAATCCACAATAGGACACTACCTCCTATCCCGTCAATTTCCTCTGAAGTCTTTCATGAGGTACTTTGTCAAACGCCTTTTTGAAAATCCAGATACACAATATCAACCAGTTCACCTTTATCCACATTTGTTCACCCCTTCAATGAAATGTAATAGATTGGTAATGCAAGATCTCCTTTCACTAAACCCTTTTTTGTTAAATCTTCCTTATCTGCCCCCTTCTCCTCCATCACTTACTCCAGACTCCGTTCCTTTTATTTTGCTGCACCATATGCTACAATAGACAAGCCGATATGTCAAGCTCCATCTCTGGCCGTCTTCCAATCTAGGCTAAAAAGCCTACCTTTTTGATGCTGATTTTAACTCCTAACCCTTACTCATTTATTCATTACCCATGTTTAATCATTCCCACCTTAGTAATTCCCCTGTCTCTTGTTTGTCCTAATTAGATTGTAAGCTCTATCGAATAGGGACTGTTTCTTTATATCTAGTGTACAACGCTGCGTATGTCTAGTAGCTCTATAGAAATGATAAGCAATAGTAGTAGTAGTAGGATTAGAAGGAAAAGTTTGCCTTTTTGCAGATGTCATGAAGATAGCTTATAGAGTGGATACCCTGGAGGGAGTAGAAACCATGAGAAGGGATATCTAAGCATTAGAAAAATGATCAAGGGTCTGGCAGTTAAAATTTAATTAGCTAACCTAATTCCTGGGCTACCTATTCCTTCTGGTTTCTCCTGTACTGTTATACTTATTCTAACAGAAAGTGTTTTTTTCTTTGCTGTGAAATTCACTCTTATGTGATTAAACATATCACATTTAAATATAATTTTTTAAAATATAATAACAGTGCTCAGTACTTGCATATTACTCTAGATGAAATTGCTCTTAGTAACATGTCTTTCCCAACATCACTGCACTGTAGCTCTTCCTACCTACCATCTCATTGGCGCCTATACACTTTTTCAGTTCTTAAATCCACTCTTCTTACTTTTGTTATATATGCCATTATGTGAAGTAATGTACTTATCTTAGGGTAGGGCTTCTTCCTTGTTGGTTGTGATGTGGTTTCCTTCCAGAGTAACAATGATATTAGTATGTTTATGACTCCTCTAAATCTTCACATTCATTCTTCATTTTTCCATCATCCTCTCTTAGTTCTCAACACTAGCTGTGTTTCGCAGTTTTCTCTTGTACTCAGGAGAACTATTTCATCTGGTGTGGAGTCATACTCCTACTCAAGTGCTTCAGCCAAATCTTTAATGCCAAGAAGTGCAGAGTGATGCAGTTGGGGTGAAGAAACCCATAAGAGAGGAGGGATTGGTAAGCTCAACTCAGGAGCGGTGATGACGGCCGAAGATCTGAAGGTGAAGAAACAATTTGACAAGGCGGTGGCTGTAGCCAGAAGGATGCTAGGCTGCATACAGAGGGGTATAACCAGCAGAAGAAAGAAGGTGTTGATACCCCTCTACAAGTTGTGAGTGAGGCCCCACTTGGAGTACTGTATTCAGTTTTGGAGTCTATCTTGCTAAGGATGTAAAAAGACAAAGTGGTGCAAAGAAAAGCTACAGAAATGGTATGGGATTTGCATTGCAAGATGTATGAAGAGAGACTTACTGACCTGAACATGTATACCCTGGACTAAAGGAGAAATAGAGGTGATATAAGACAAATATTTGAAAGGTATTAATCTGGCAAACCTTTTCTGGAGATGGGAAGGCGGTAGAACTAGAGGACATCAATTGAGGTAGAAGGGGGTTAGACTAAGGAATAATGTCAGGAAGTATTTTTTTCACAGAGAGGGTAGTAGATACTTGGAATGCCCTCCTGGTAACTAAATTCAAAACTGTGTGGGATAAAGACAGGAATCCTGTTAGAAGGAATGGATCCACAGTAGCTTAACGGAGATTGGTTGGCAGCACCGGGGGTTGGGGGAAGGGTCAGTGCTGGGCAGGCTTCTAGGGTCTGTGCCTGAGGGTGGCAGGGACAGGTCAGGGTCTGGTATGCATATACAGTATCACATTCAATGAGTTTATCTTGTTGGGCAGACTGGATAGCCCAGCAGGTCATCTACTATGTTAGCCTGAACATATTGTAAAACATACAGATGAGTGCTTCAGGACAGCACCCAAGGAGGTTCAATAAATACAGGAGACAGCATGATGTCAAAAAGTTGAAGCTGGCCGACCCCTACCCCCACTGAGCTGCTATATTGGTGACTGCAAAACAAACTATCCACTACCACATCCTTGTTAGTATCATGTATATTTAATCTCCGTTATTGAAATATGCTGGCTTGTGCAGCGTATGAATGTACACAGAGGAACCATCAGAATGGAATAGAGTAGTAATTAACTTCTAAATTGTCATCAGCATGTCATTTCAAGGGGTTGGTTATAGGGACACTAGCAGGCGTAGTAGTGCTGAGGCTATTTTCACCTTGTAAAGACATCATGTTATGAGAATCAGGTGCTCAGCATTCAGAGTTTCTATTTATAAGTACAATGGGGTTTTGTTTTTACGTTAATCTGAGAGCATTTAACATCTTTTTTTTTCCTGTGGGTATATCAAAGAAGAAAGATGTGTGTGGTAGTGAAACAGGTGGGAAATCAGGAGACGAAAGGCAAACTTTGGTTCCAAACAAGGCAACTTTATTGCTAGCAAGTGAACAGCACCGAGTAGTCTCGGGACACTGTGTGTCATAAATCATCTGACACTTACATTTATACTTCCCTACTGGGCCTGCGCATTTGGCCCCTTACACATCACTACTGGCATGCGCAGTAAACATTTGTAGTTCTTACAGTACAAAATTGTAGTCCCAGTACATACTCACGTCATAACACTGAAATGATACTGGCAAGAAAAACGAAACTTAGCAGCTTATTCTTTACACACACACAATGCTCCTTTCTAGCACAGGAGATAAGGTTCGGCTCAGGAATGCAGGGGGTGTCAGCACCCTCCAAGGTCGCGTTGCTACATGCAAGCTGGTCTTGTATAGGCCTTGCAAACTACTGTTACAAGCTATATGTCTAATAGTCCTGCATTCTGTCCTTACATTAGTAAACAGCAACCTTCTTTCGTTAGTAAACAGTAAAACTGGATAAGGCACAAATGTCCAGTGCAGTAATAAGGTGTGGCTAACCAGCCAAAAGCAGAGGTAGAGTGCATAAGTATACGTCCATCAGTAGGCACAAAAACATGAGGTTGTCCTGTTGTTCAGCAGTATTCGGGTAGCATTAGGCGTTCCACTCCTTCATTCCCCCCTTTTGATACTTGAACATCCATTCTGGTGGAGAGTATCACCTCCATGAACCCTGAAAAGGAAAGAAAGGACAAGGATAGTCAGCGAGGGGGGCAACAAGCGAGCCCTAAGCCCTTGCGCAGCCGTTGGTTGCTTCGCCGGGGTTGAGACGGAGGGTCCCTAGAGGAATCCCCCCCCCTTTGTAGCCGGTCTTATGCTGACACAAGGGTACTGGCCCATTAAGTGACTCAGGGGGTTCAAAGTGCACATCAGCCACAAGGTGCTTCATCGTAAGCTTCGTCAGACTGGGGAATGGGGGAGTACATCTGGAGAGCCATGAGCTGGGCAGCAGCCCGGCGGTCAGCGATGCTCTCCATGGTGGAGCGGAGGCACCTGAAAACAAAGGGAAGAGATAAAGGAATTAGTAAACAGGACAACAAAAACAGGCCACCCATGACAAGGAGGCCTTGCAGGCTCCCGGAGGTTGGCAACCAGCTGGTTAGGGAGGAAGTCCAGTCCCACGCGCTGTTCCAGGTCTGGACGGGGACGTGGGCTAGTTTGACCATTCGGTCAGTTATCTCTTTGATGACATGGCTCTGGTCATCAATCTGTAAGCAGCAATTACTGAGGTTAAACTTGCCACACACCCCGCCCTCCTGGGCTAGGAGGTAGTCAAGAGCCAAGCGATTTTGGTAAACTGCGGTAATGAGCTTAGTGTTTTGTCGGGCTAGGATATTGAGGGCAAAGGCCGAATCGTTAGTAAGGATTTCGAGCACGGCCTGTAGGCGAATAATGCGATTCAGCATATAGATAGGGGTTCGGTACCCGTATGTACCATCTTCAGCCCATGTGGCCGGTCCATAGTAATGAATGATGCGTTCTGGCGGCCACTCGTTGTCTTTCCAGTCTCCAATTTGGACTTTGGGCTTGGTGTTTAGAAAGGACCGTTTACGTCTGGCAGGGGTATCTGGCCCCTTTTCCACGTATAGGGGGATACCCAAAGTTTCGCCAACTCGCAGGGGCAGAAGGAAAAAGCTAGGTCGAACAGTGCCCAAGAGACAGGTACCGTACCAGCGGGCCGGGAGCTGTTCGTAGGCCCTGCGGCCGCAGATATAGTAGTAGCCCTCCGGGGCTACCCACTTGAGGGAGGCGTTTCCTCCGTATGTCCATGTCGTGTTCAAGGTGGGTTCTGTCCAGATAGGCTCCGGGGCGGGCAGGTTATCCGTTTGCCACCAGGTCGTCCGGCTTCCATTATACTGAAGGACCCCCGTGCAAGCAGAATCTCCCACTGGTACAGAGTACCGCTTCGATGGCGCTCGACTAGCGCAGAGGGTACCTATAATATTTGTTCTCAGGGCCCATTCGTACGGCTTCGGCCGTTGGGGAAAGGTAATGTTAGTGGTGTTGAGTGCATCCCATGTTTGCTGTCGGATCTCTCTCGCTTCCCAGGGCCATTGTTCACCCATGTCGGTGCCTCCACAGACGAAACAGTTGGCAATTCCCAGGGAGAGGGCAATGTTTTCGGCCAAGTTGAGGAACATATTCCGGGCTTCTGGGGAAATGGGGAATTTAGTCTCGGTCTGTTCAGCACGAGCGATTTCATCGAATACCTCTTGGTAGCCGACGACAGTAGTCTGGTAGTGCGTAGGAGGCTTTGTTTCGAGGCTCTGATATATGGTAATATATGTCAACGGATCCATTCCTCCTCCGTCAATGCCAAGGCCCCACGTCCCTCTCCATGGCATATCGTGTCCTCGAATGGGCCAGTCTAGGGACACATAGTTACCAGAACCTCGACGAAACTCGCCTAGGCCGGTGCAGCCGGCATATCCTCCACCCGTATAAGCACATACTCGGTCCCAGCCCGAGGCTCGAGTGTCACCGGCACATGGGAGCCAAACCCACGGAGAGCAGCATCTCACGTCTGGACTGAAGGGGCAGACATACTTGTGGTCGTTCACATATGCCTTACGCCAACTCTGGCTGCCACATTTACGAGACCAAGGGTGTTTGTCCATGGCGACACAAACGTCGAAGGTTAGGGTTGCTACCGTTTGGATGCCACCGACAAGGATGCGAGTGGAATTTATGTAATACAGAATGCCATCTCCCTTGACTCCCGGAGGCCCGGCCACATACGCAGGGAGTCCTACACTGAGGGTGACATTGTAGTATCTTGGCTTGGTAGGGCTATGGCAGATAGTGAGATTGCCTTGGAGGCATCTGTGGAACTGTTGGAGGCCATTCGGGGTTATGAGGGCACAAGTCGGGAGAAGCCGGCAATCGCCTTCCGGGGGCTGCGTCTGGTGAATGAGGGTGGTAACCAGGTGATATCCTCCCTCTATACGATGGCGCACCAGGCGCAAACATTCAGTGCAGTTCAGGCTCAGGGTGGCAGGATAGCTCGGGACTGCACACAGGAGAAGGAAGATGCTCAGCATTATAGATGTGGTGGGAGGTATCCGAGCTTTTGCAGCAAGAAGATAATGAGGCCCACGATGAAGGCTGCGATAAACAGGGAGCCAAAAACGCAGTGGGTCCAGAAGCTGAGTTCCTGTTGCTGGGCAGGCATGAATCTGGTGGTTCACGTCTTTCTTAAGGTCAGCCGTAATGGAGCGTCTGGATGGTGATGAGCAGTCCAACGCTTCGGGGTGCTGTTAGTGGGAGCGGCAGGTTTCAGTCGGGTCCAATGTATCCACACCGAGCTTCCTGCAATTTTAACAGCGGTTGGGGTCGTTAGGAGAACAAGGGAGGGCCCCTTCCATTTGGGCTTTAGACAGTCAGATTCATCCCACTCTTTTACCCAGACCTCATCTCCTACCCTGAACCGATGTGTGGGATTGGTGAGAACCAAGGGGGCTACTCTTTCAGTGTATTGCTGGATGTCTTGCACTACCTCGTGTAATGCTTTCATCTGTCTCACTAAGGAACTCTCGCCCTGTATCTGCAAGGAGTCGGGAAAAGAGGGTAGTGGTGGTGGCCTAGCATACATCATCTCGTAAGGAGTAAGGCCGGTAGCCTTGGGGGTACACCTAAGATGTAGCAAGGCCAGTGGAAGCAGATCGGGCCATTTAGCTTTGGCTTCTTGGCATAGCTTGGCTAGCTGGTTCTTCAGGGAACGGTTAGCTCTCTCCACCATTCCACTGCTTTGGGGTCTCCAGGCACAATGTAACTTCCAATCGAGGCCCAGTCTCGTACTGAGCTGTTGAGTTACTTCGCTGGCAAAGGCAGGACCGTTGTCGGAGTTTATCTGCTTGGGGAGTCCGTATCTGGGTAAGATTTGATGAAGCAGTAGGGAGGTGACTTCTTTAGCCATTTCCGTTCTGGTGGGCTGGGCTTCAATCCATCCGGTGTAGGTACACACGGCGACGAGGATAGCTTTGTAGCCCCGGGCCGGGGGCATGTGGGTAAAGTCAATCTGGCAGACTTGGAAAGGGCCAGTGCCTCGGAGAACATGTCCTGGCATAGGACCGGGCCCCGTTCGAGGGTTGTTCCGGGCACAAGTTGCGCATCGGCTGGAAGCATTTTTGGTCCACAGGGACAGTTTGTTGATGTAGTAAGTTTTCTCGAGTAGGCGCCCCAGGGCGTCCCTGCCCAGGTGGGTGCGATCGTGAGCCTCCTTGGCCACCGTCCAGGCCAAGGCTTCGGGTATCCATATGCGCCCATCCTGTAGTACCCACCAGCCATTGCGTGACTCCAGGCCTTCTTGTCGGGCCCATTCCGTTTCTTGGGAGGTGTAGATGGGGATTTCTGTAGGGAGATGGACGACGAGTACAGGGTCAGAAGAGTGAGTAGAGCAAGGGAGCAGACTTGCCCTTTTTGCGGCATCATCCGCTCGTTGGTTACCGCGGGCAATAGGGTCCGTCCGGCCGGTGTGGGCCCTACAATGCATTACAGCTACTTTCTTTGGCTTCCACACCGACTCGAGCAGTTGGCAAATCTCAGTGGCATTTGCAAGTCCTTTTCCCTCAGCTGTCAGGAATCCCCTCTCCTTGTACAAGGCTCCATGCACCTGGAGGGTGAGGAAGGCGTATTTGGAGTCAGTGTAAATGTTAACAACTTTCCCTTCAGCCCACAGGAGGGCTTTGGTGAGGGTGATCAGCTCCGCTTTCTGGGCTGACGTTCCGGGTGGCAGGGCCATAGCCTCGATCACGTGGTCCTCAGATACAACAGCATAGCCAGCTCTTCGACTTCCCTCTATTACTTGGCTACTTCCATCGGTGAACAGGGTGATGCCCCCCTGCCAGGGTTGGTCCTTGAGGTCAGGTCTGCTAGAATGCACAGTGGCCATTACCTCCTCACAGTCGTGGAGTGGTGATTCAGGGGCCGGAAGGAGGGTAGCAGGATTAAGGTTGGTTGTGTCCAGGATCCGCACCTCCGGATTTTCGCACAGGAGGGCTTGGTATTTGACCAATCGGGAGTTGGTCATCCATCTGGGTCCGTGGCTCTCGAGTAGGCCGCGGATGGTGTGGGGTGTGGTCACAAAGAGTGTCTGGCCAAACGTGAGTTTATTGGCCTCGTGTATCAGCAGACAGGCCGCTGCAATGCTTCGGAGACAGCCCGGCCATCCTCGTGCCACGTTGTCCATTCCCTTGGAGAGATATGCTACAGGGCGTTGCCAGGTGCCGACCAGTTGGGTGAGGACTCCAAGTGCCAATCCTTTCTTTTCGTCGATGAACAAGTGGAATGGCTTAGTCGCATCTGGTAGTCCGAGCGCTGGTGGGGCCGCAAGGGCATCCTTGAGGTCCTGAAGGGCTTTCAGTTCGTGTTTCTCCCACTGGAGATTTTGGCCCTCGAGTTCAGGCCCTCTCAGTTTGGCGTACAAACTGTGGGTCAGGATGGCAAAGTTGATGATCCAAATGCGGCAATATCCAGCGGCTCCGAGGAGTGCCCGTAGTTCCTTCTTATTTGCAGGAGTGGGTTGGTTGCGGATAGCTTGGGTTCGGGGGGTACCGAGCCTTCGGGTTCCTTCTCGGAGGCGGAAACCCAGGTATTCGACTTCGATCTCGCATATCTGGGCCTTTTTGCGGCTGGCCCGGTACCCCTGGGCTTCCAGGGTTTTCAAGAGGTAAAGGGTAGCTTCTGCACAGTCCGTGTACGTTTCACGGGCCACCAACAGGTCATCCACGTACTGGACGACCGGCCCGTACTCGTCTTGGTACGTTTTCAGGTCCTGGGCAAGCTGGTCACCAAAGAGGGTGGGGGAGTTCTTGAACCCCTGAGGAAGCCGGGTCCATGTATATTGCTGCTTGGTTCCCGTCTGTAAGTCTTCCCACGTGAAGGCAAACAACTTCTGGCTGTCGGCAGCAAGGGGGATGGAGAAGAAGGCGTCCTTCAGATCAATGACACTATACCACTTGGTCTGGGATGGCACTTGGGCTAAGATGGAGTAGGGGTTTGGTACGAGGGCGACTATGTCGGCTACCTGGTTGTTGACTTTCCTCAAGTCCTGGACGGGTCTGTATTCGGATGTTCCTGGCTTCTTAACGGGCAACAATGGGGTATTCCATGCGGATCTGATTGGTTTAAGAACCCCCTGTTGAAGAAGTTTCTGTAGATGAGTGTGCATACTATGCCGGGCTGCATAGGGGACGTGGTATTGTCCTTGGTTGACAACTTGAGCATTCGGTTTGAGCTCAATCCAGATGGGGATAGCGTTAACGGCCAGTCCTCCGGGGTTCACTTCTGCCCATACATCAGGCACTTCATCCATTATGGCTCGCCTCTGCTGGGCAAAAGGGGTATTCTGGTCGTAACGGCAGTCGCCAGGTCCTACAGTTGAGGGAGCGTGTAGTCTCCATTCTTCTCTTACTGGACAGATAAGTGTTACTGGCCGATCTTCAAAGCGAGCTTCCACTTCACCCGTGGTCTTGAACTTCAAGGTGGCCTGGAGCTTACAGAGCAGGTCTCGACCAATCAAGGGGACTGGGCATCCAGGGATGTGTATGAACTGATGAGACACCATCGTCCCTCCGATCTGGACTTGGCGCTCCTTGAGGAGGGGGGCCGCAAGGGATT
Source organism: Microcaecilia unicolor (assembly GCF_901765095.1). NCBI lineage: Eukaryota > Metazoa > Chordata > Amphibia > Gymnophiona > Siphonopidae > Microcaecilia > Microcaecilia unicolor. The sequence continues at coordinate 243,832,725 of NC_044031.1, read as the reverse complement.
TCCCGGAGGCTCCCACAATTGGTATAGTTTCTTTCGTGGCTGGGGCTATGGCGGTGGTGATAACAGATCGCTGGGCCCCCGTGTCTAGTAAGGCCTTCATAGACTCTGTCCCCACCCGAATTTCCACCAGAGGGTCAGTGGGGACTCTGCCCTCCCGGTTTCTTCATGCTGTGCTGTCTCGGGTAGCGTCCACCGCCATCTGCCATTCCCTCCGGTCATCCCGTCCTCTATCTCTTCGGCCCCTTCCCCGGCCTCGTCTGGGGGCCCCTGTACGGTCGCCCGTCTCCTCCTCTCTCTGCCGGTCCCATGGTTCCTCTTCTCTCGGGCTGTCCCGTATCTCCTCTGGACAATCAGCCCACCAGTGTCCTTCTTGTCGACAATTTGCACTGGTTACGTCCTATGGGGGACCGCGTTCCTCTTGTTCTTCTGCCCCTCCCCTTTGGTCTAGACCTCATCCGTTCTTCCAGCACCGTGGCCAACACATCTGCCTTCTCCCGCATCCGCCTGGTCGATTCCTTTCGGGCCTCCGTCTTCTCTTCCTGGTCGCGATATCCGAATACGCGATCCGCTATAGCTTTCAGTTGGCTGAGGCTCATCCCTTCAAACCCCTCCGTTCTCTGTAGCTTTCTTCGTATATCCGATGCTGACTGGCTAACAAAACTCATAACTACGGTTGGGAGGTTCCTGGGGTCTTCGGGGTTTATCGGGCTGTGCCTTCTAAATGCCTCCATAAGCCGTTCCAGAAAATCCCCCGGACTCTCGTCCTTTTGTTGGACTACACTGTGAATTTTCCCCATATTGGTAACCTTCTGTTTCCCCTTCTTTAAGGCGGCCAGGTACGCCTGCTGGTATCGGCGGATAAGGGTTTGGCCTTCAGCGGTTCGGTAGTCCCACGCAGGAGCAGCGAGGGGCGCCTCCGTCTCTATTAGATTCTGTAAGTTGGCATGGGTGGGGTTCGCATCCCGGACAGCTTGCTCCATATTTTGTTGTAAAAGGCGGCGTTCTTCAGTGGTCAGGATGTGGGCGCTCAACTGCCTAAGGTCTCCCCAAGTCGGATTATAACTATATATAATGCCTTCCACCAGCTCCACCAACTGCTCGGGTTTCTGGTCGTAGGACGGCCCATGCAATTTCCAGTTATACAAATCGGCGCTCGAGAAGGGAACGTGGCTATAAACTGTTGATTCAATGGGCTGGCCCCCCCCTTCCGCCGGGTTAGGGGTATAGGTGGTAGATTGTCGAACTGGGAACAGGTTAGTGGCTCCCTCTTTCCTGCTCGAAGGGAGGGCATTGCGCGGACTCGATTGGGGGAACCGAGTAATGTTCTTCACAACCCGTTTACTCTTCCGTATGGTTGCGGGGCCCGGTGACTCAGGCGAGTCTGGACGGGCCGTCTCTCCGGCCTCCGACTCTGACCCGGAAGCATCAGCGTTATCCGGGCCCTCCTCCAGGCTCGCGATGTCGGGGTATATCGGGGCATACGGCGGTGGCGCGATGTCGTCTTCGTATGCTTCCGCCGTAGCAAGTATCGGGGCCTTTGGAGGCTTCTTTTTGGGCAACCCCTGAACTTTCCCTAGGGTTTCCTTTGGGGGTTTCATTCTAGAAAGTGTGCTGGTCGTACTGGGCGTAGCTCCTACCTTACCAATGGTAGCAGGGGGCGTGGTCTCAGTGGCTTCAGCGCTAGGGGTGGTAGGCCGTATGGGGGCGGTCCCTGCGGCCTTCTGAGCGGCAGCGGTTGCCGAGCTTTGGAGAGCGAAGGCATGGGTCGGCAGGGCCTTAAGTTTAGTTTTCCGGCCCTTTCTCTGCTTTACCACCATGAGGGCGGCCTTTTCTACCTTCCGTTGGGCCCAAGCCGGCGGGTCCCGGACTACATCCAACCACGCTTCTATATATGGGATGTCCTCGGGACAGCCTGGGTTTCCCTCAACTATAACAATATTCATGACCGCCGCCACTTTTTCATACTCGAATGACCCTCCCGGGGGCCATTCGGCAATTCCTAGCCCTGGCCACATAAATTGACATCTCTGTATCATCCCGGCCCTGCTACATTTATCTTGGTCGAACACTTCGCTAAAGTGTTCCGTCATTAAGTCTAACGGTGAAGACCCACCCCCGCCCATCCTAACCTGAGTGCCAAAGGACAGGTGACGGACAAAAGGGGGAAGGGGCGGTGGAGGAGTAAGGGGTCTCGTTCCACCAGACACAAAAGGGTCAACACTCGGCCTGACCAGGACGCGGTCACCCGGCCTGGAACTGCAAGCCCATCCACACACTTTCATACGCCACAAGAAACCCTCCCGTTCGCCGCTCGGTTTCGTCGCCGGAGCCTAGTGAGTTTCGGGACCTAGTCGTATACCAATAGTCCGTATTAGTCACTGGCTAAAAGAGGGTGATCACGCCTCTTCTTCGGTCCTTACTGGGCCGGTCACTACGTAGAGTATACTCGCCTGTCCGCCGGAGTCGCAGGCTGCGCCGTCGTACGCTTCTTTCTGAAATAGAAAAGGTGCCTTGCCGGAACCACACAGCCCCCTCTACAGTCAGGCGGAGTTGATCGACCCTCCTCCGGGAGATGGACGCTGAAATCAGCGGTGGCCACTCACCACCTTCTCGGGTGGGGATCGATAACCCGACTCGACCGCAGTGGGGGAGGGGAAGAATATAATCCGATTCCCCTTTCTACTTCTGTCCCATCTGGGTCGCCAATGAAACAGGTGGGAAATCAGGAGACGAAAGGCAAACTTTGGTTCCAAACAAGGCAACTTTATTGCTAGCAAGTGAACAGCACCGAGTAGTCTCGGGACACTGTGTGTCATAAATCATCTGACACTTACATTTATACTTCCCTACTGGGCCTGCGCATTTGGCCCCTTACACATCACTACTGGCATGCGCAGTAAACATTTGTAGTTCTTACAGTACAAAATTGTAGTCCCAGTACATACTCACGTCATAACACTGAAATGATACTGGCAAGAAAAACGAAACTTAGCAGCTTATTCTTTACACACACACAATGCTCCTTTCTAGCACAGGAGATAAGGTTCGGCTCAGGAATGCAGGGGGTGTCAGCACCCTCCAAGGTCGCGTTGCTACATGCAAGCTGGTCTTGTATAGGCCTTGCAAACTACTGTTACAAGCTATATGTCTAATAGTCCTGCATTCTGTCCTTACATTAGTAAACAGCAACCTTCTTTCGTTAGTAAACAGTAAAACTGGATAAGGCACAAATGTCCAGTGCAGTAATAAGGTGTGGCTAACCAGCCAAAAGCAGAGGTAGAGTGCATAAGTATACGTCCATCAGTAGGCACAAAAACATGAGGTTGTCCTGTTGTTCAGCAGTATTCGGGTAGCATTAGGCGTTCCACTCCTTCAGTAGTTGTGAAATGCAGTGGTATATTATAAAAATACACTTGATATTTTGTATTACCACTATTTAAAGGACAGGTATCAAATAATGAGGGAAGCACTACCTTCATGCAGAAGTCCAGAGTCAGTTTAGATGTGCTAGTTCTGTTGTATATATTTATTTCTACTTAGTCTGTTTGGATGTAAATGCAAGCAGCACACTATTAGCCGCCAAGTTCATATAAAGTTAATTATTTTCAAATAAATCTGTTGGCTGCCTGCTATGTGAATATTCCATCACTGTTTCATTATTGCTACCAAGTATTACATAGTGGGGTGCCTCAGGGATCTGTACTGGGACTGGAGCTATTTAACCTGTTTATAAATTATCTGGAAATTGGAACGACAAGTGAGGTGATTAAATTTGCAGATGATACAAAACTTTTCAAGGTTGTTAAAACACATGTGGACTGTGAAAAATTGCAGGAAGGAAATTGGAAAAAACTTTTCTTGCCTGTGAGAAAAAAAGTTAAGCTGTGCATGCACAAAGAAATTCTGACGAGGCTGTAGGGGGTGGTTTTACATCACTTCCCATCATGTGACCTCAGCCAAGATGGCAGCCTGTTTCTTGATGGGTTAATCTTAACTGTTTGTAATCTGCCTTGTGAAGCCTGGTGTTATAAAAGATGGAATATACTGAAATTAAATGGAAGTAAAATTAAACTCTCCTTTCATTGAGGCACATGGAATCACACCTGCATCTGTTGTGTAGCAATTTACATTTTAGATACACAGATTATTCAGTTTGGAGCATATTTATAAGTCAAAATAAAAATTTTGTTTTATGAAGATCTCTCATTTCTTTAACTAAATGAGCTATAAGCCCTTAATGCAGTCCCTTGGTTTTCTTATATTTTGTTCTTGTGCTGACTGATACTGTGCCAAAACTAAAGACTTTTATCTCTGCTAAATAGTCAGTAATAAAAAGGAGCTCATTGTGAACAATATCCACCCTAAAAGGTTGTTTTGTGGCTGGCCATGTGATATTGAATAAATACATGTATGTTTGTGTCCCTAATCATGCATATAAAGGTTTATATAATCCTTTCAAGATAAGCCAGTTAATCATTTAACTTAGTAGTGGAACATAACCACAGAGGCATGTTATGGTCACATTTTCAATGTTGTAACACTAGGGCCCAGCTAGGAACAGGTTATTTTGCGTTAGTCTTCATTGGACCAAACTTGCTTTCATTGTGCCATCACCATCCAGCTGGATAAGCAGTGTCTTAAAAGATGGAAGATATTGGATTTTTTTTTACATTTATATCCCACATTATCCCAAGCAAATTTGCATTCAATGTGGCTTACATTTGAAAATATAGTGAGACAGAATAATAGAATTCAGTTATATCATGGAAGCAAATAGATGGATATGTTTGAAACATTTAACAAAGTTGAGATTAGCATATCTACCCAACTGGGCATTTAAAAGTCTATCTTTTAAGGCTGCCACATGTTCAGAAATCATAGCCATAAGTATAGACATTTATTCAAATATATCATATGCTTACAGCAGAACAGGCATCCATACACACATTGCAAAAGTAAGCAACAACTTATACAACAGAGTATATCCAAAATTTAATTTTTATTTTCTCATTTCCATCTTCCACAATTCCAGATAGAAGATGTAATCAGCAGGACCCAAAGCAGTCCAAAACAAACACAGTTTATACCAATCGTTCAACCACTCTTAGAATTCACCTTTGGGTTTAAAAAGTAAAACTATGTGCATGTAAGGCTGAATAAACAAATTAAAACAAACTTTACAGCAAATGCCCTTAATATGTAATACTTGGTATCAATAATGAAATAGCAATGGAATATTCATGTAGCAAGCTGCCTGAGCCAACAGATTTATTTTCCATTGAACATAATAAACTTTGTATGAACTTGGTGGCTAATAGTACGCTGAACTGAACAATGTTGGCACATTTAGACTGCCTCTGGACAGAACATCTGCATGAAGGAAGCCCCTACCTCATTATTTCAATACATGTAAGTGAAATAGTAAAAGAACAAAAAAAGCAAATGCATTTTTATAATATACCACTGTATTCCACAAAACAAAAAGGAGCAAGTTCCCACATGCTATCTTTTTCTTTTGATGTAGGCACAGGAAAAAAAGATGTTAAATGCTCCCAATTTCAACCTAATTATTTTTATTAATTGTACTTATAGTAAGTCTGATTGTTAACTACCTGATTCTCATACCATGATGTCTGTTGTGGTGGACCTTTACTAGGTGAAAACATCTCTTCACAAATACAGGGAGTGCCAACAGCCAGCTAGCCCCCCCCCCCCCCCCCCCCCCACCTCCACCACCAAATGACATCATTTAAAATGTAGAACAATTTAAACCAATAACTTCCTCTGTGTACACTTGTATGCTGCACACTCCAGCATGTTTGAAAATACAAGTTAAATAAAAATGCTACTAACAAATAACGACAATGAGGATGCAGCAGCTCATAGGTTTGCTTGCTTTGTTTTGAGTGTATTAGATGATGGCTGTGCACAGAAGAGGAAACAAAGGATCTCCTAAGTGGCTTCAACCTCTTTGGTAGCTGCCATCTTGAGGAAAGGGATGTGGCTATGGCATCACTTCCTGTCATATCACCAAAATGGGCAGGGCTTGGGATGGGGTTATGCCAACAGGGGGGCAGGGCTTAGGGTGGGACTATACGTGTGGTTAGGGGTGGAGTTATGTAAAAGAGGTATGGTTTGGGTAGGGCTACAAAGTCACACCCAGTGAGGTCATCAAGGGGCATGGGTGTGTTCAATTCTGATTGGCTGCTGGGACTAGAAGTGAGCATGACCACCTGTCAAAATATGCAAATTAGTTTTGGCAAAAGAAGGTGAGGTACACTACTACCCTGAATTCAGAAGTTATCCTACATAGGAAGTCTATTATATGCAGTATGCATTTTCTTCTCTAAATATTTTTGATGCTCAATTGTAAACATTCTGGACTATTCTTAAAAGGTGGCTGTAAGTTTGGGTTTTTTTTTTTCTTTAAATAAAGAAATTAATGTGATAGTATGTGAGCTGTATTCATGGAGGATGTGTGTTTTGTATTTGGTTTAGGTCATTTAAAAAGCATACAGTATACAGTACATACAACAAAATAAAACCTCATAATAGCCATGATTGCTTGCTCAAGTTTAATTGCAACATTTAAAAAAATACTTTCCTGACAATTTTTTATTTCATTACTGAATCATGCTGAAGGTTAATTGCAAAATTTTAAAAATACTTTCCTGGAAATTTCTGATTTCATTACTAAATCATGCTGTCTAAAAGTCTTTAGATTACAGAATTTTGTTTTCAAAGTGCCTGCCTTAAAACCTCTATTACTTCCTTACAAAATCCACTGCAGGCTATTTTTATTCTCTAACCTCCAGCTAAAGCAAGAGAAATAGCACTGTCAGAAGATAGGTAGCCAAAGAAGAACCAGAAAATTAAATGTATTTGTTCAGCCACATAATCATGTCCCTTCTTGCTTCCTCAATATAAGGTTTATCCTCAGGATTAACATCTTCTCTCTTGCGGTGAACAAATCCATGAGTTTGTCCAGGATAAACTTTAACTTCAAATTTGGTCTTGCAGTGCGCCTTCAGTTTCTGTTCCAGTTCAGTGACCTGAAACACAAAGCATCCTGTTACTCTCATTCAGGTTCAGCTACAGCTTTTGCTTAGAGTGCATCTCATTTAAAAGCCAACACAGAAAGCTCGAGTTGAAGCTGTACGCCAATGGAGTAAATGAATTATTGTATTTTTACACATATAACGCGCCCAAGTATATAATGTGCACACCTGTAACATGGGCATATTGCAAGTCTATGCAAAAATAAACTGATATAATGTATCCACGAATATAGGGCTAAGATTCTATATAGTGCCTGAAAATTCTGCATGGGAAAAAAAATACCTTGAAGCGTATTCTCTAAAATACACCTATATATTATAGAATAGGCTTAAATTTCCATGCAGTACATAGCACCTCTCCACTTGACCGAATTTAGTCGCAGCCATTAACGTCATGTTTTACTTGGTGTAAATCAGGATGCCTAAATTAGGCACAGAGTAGATGTATTCTATAGTAATGCACATAGATTTTAGAAATGCCCATGCATCGCCCATGGTCACACTCCCTTTTCAACTATGCTTAGCAAGTTGTGTGTGTAAATCTTAATAAATGCCAATTATAGCTAATAAATGCTTAACATCCAATTAAGTTACACACATTATTATAGAATATGCTTCAATTTCCATATGGAAATTAAGGCGCAATATATAGAATCCAACAATTAAAGCAAATTGTGAAGGCAATCCCCTCCTAATACTTCTATCTGAACAACCACATACAAAAATGGAGAGGATAGATAAAGAGTCAACTGGCAGTAAATCTGACCATATAATAAATTTATAGGTTCAAGAGGTGACGCCTCAAGAAGCCCCCGGCTAAATAATTCAAAAGCTCACAGGGGCTGGGCCGCTTCATCATCGGCAACCACCTCTACAAATTTTTCTCTTATTGTTTTTCCTTTACTTAAAAATTTTTTGTTTTGCTGGCCCGCTGAAGCTGAGCATTCTTTAAGCTAAGATTGACGCAGACCATTTGACCCTGAGGCAGGTGACAAAACGCTGGCCACCGTTGGTCATGGTCATATTCAGCGTCCTGAGAGCCTAGATGGAATGCAAGCTAAGTAATTTTTGTAGTGAAATTTTTAAGTAAAGGAAAAACAATAAGAGAAAAATTTGTAGAGGTGGTTGCCAATGATGAAGCGGCCCAGCCCCTGTGAGCTTTTGAATTATTTAGCCGGGGGCTTCTTGAGGCGTCACCTCTTGAACCTATAAATTTATTATATGGTCAGATTTACTGCCAGTTGACTCTTTATCTATCCTCTCCATTTTTGTATGTGGCAATATATAGAATCCCAGGGATAACGAACACTATACCAATTTATTTTTCTAAGACGTGCTAATTGCCAAACTAATACATTTGTTTTTAAGGGCTTTTCTTTTTAAGTACTTGCAGGCATTATTACTGAACAAAACCCGCAAAAACCTAAAAAGAAAAAGAAAAGGAAAAGGCCTTAAAAACAAATGTGTTTGGCAATTCGCGTGTCTTAGTAAAAATATACTGTTATAGCACACTCATGCATATAGCGTGCAGGGATGTGTACTGTTTGTACAACGTGCATGTTATATGTATGAAAATATAGTATATGCTAATAGAATCTGTGCTAAACTTGTGCAAAGATGTGTGTTCTCACTGATTAGCATTCTATTCTGTGCATAAAATTTTTGCAATGCTATTTATACACAGATTAGCACTCTGACGAGAAAGAGCCATTTTGGATCTGGTCCTTGGTGATATGCAGGGCACAATACGAGAGGTTGCAGTGTTGGGTCCCCTGAGAAACAGCGATCATAACATGATCAAGTTTGAGCTACTATCTGGGATGAACCCGCAAAGGAAATCTACTATAACTGCATTTAATTATCATAGGGCGAGTGTAATAAAATGAGGAAAATGGTTAAAAAGAAGATAAAAGGTTCAGCTGCTAAGGTTAGGACACTAAATCAGGTGTGGATGTTATTAGAACATAATGAGTAGCCATACTGGGTCAGACCAATGGGCCATCTAGCCCAGTATCCTGTTTTCTAAACAGTAGCCAAGCCATGTCACAAGTACCTGGCAGAAACCCAAATCGTGGCAAAACTCCATACTACAAATCCCAGGGCAAACAGCTGCTTCTCATGTCTGTCTCAACAGTAGGCTATGGACTTTTCCTCCAGGAATTTGTCCAAACCTTTTTTTAAACCCAGATACGCTAACCACTGTTACCATAGCCTTTGGCAAAGAGTTCCAGAGCTTAACTATTCGTTGAGTGAAAAAATACTTCCTCCTATTTGTTTCCACTATTTTGCCCAGCACCAATGTCAGGCTTACCGGTCTCTAATTTCACGGATCACACTGGAACCCTTTTTAAAAATCAGCATCACATTCGCCACCCTCCAATCTTCAGGTACTATGAACAATTTTAATGACAGGTTACAGCATAATTACCAACAGCAAATCAGCAATTTCCTGCTTGAGTTCTTCGAGTACCCTTGGATATACGCCATCCAGTCCAGGTGATTTACTACTTTTTAATTTGTCAATTTAGCTCAGCACCCATCTTCCAGGTTCGCAGAGATTTCTTTCAGTTCCTCCGCATCATCACCCTTGTAAACCTTTCTTCTGTAAAGACCAAAGCAAAGAATTCATTGAGTTTCTCCACTACGACCTTGTTCTCCCTGAGTGCCCCTTTTGCTCCTTTGTGATCTAACAGTCCCACAGATTCCCTCACAGGCTTTCTGCTCCTGGTGTACTTTAAATAGTTGTTACTGTGAGTTTTAGCCTGTGCAGCAAGTTTCTCTTCATATTCTCTTTTAGCCTTCTTTATTAATGCTTTGCATCTGACTTGCCAGTGCTTATGTTGCTTCTTATTTTCTTAATTTGGGTCCATTCTTTGAAAGACATTCTTTTGGCTGTAATAGCCTCTTTCACGTCACCTTTTAATCATGCTGGCTGTCATTTTCTCTTCTTTCCACCTTTGCAAATATGTGGAACACATCTGGTCTGGTCTTCCAAGATGGTATTTTTGAATAATGTCCACGCTGGATTTAGTGTCCTAACCTTTGCAGCCGATCCTTTTAGCTTCTTTTTAAGCTTTTTCCTCATTTTATTATAGTCACCCTTCAAAAATTAAATGCAGCTACTGTAGAATTCGTCTGTGGGGTCATCCCAGATACCAGATCACTGTTTCCCAGGGGACCCAACACCGCCACCTCTCACACTATAAAAGGGATGGTGTGAAGCCCCACCCAGCACATCCCAGGATGCATGGGGCAGGGAGGGACACTGCCATTTTCCAGGCACTGCCGATGGAAGAGGAAGGAGGCCACCTCCCTCCTCCAACTGAAGATAAGGGGGGGTGGGGAAGGGCCGCTAGACCACCAGGTTGGGGAGGGGAGTTGACTGGGCCACCAGGGACATTGGCTGATGCTGGACCTCCAGCCCCGTCACTGCCGTCACTGGGGGGGGTGGGGGGGGTTAAGTCAGGGTTCCTGCAGGGGGCTGCTGCATTGGGGGGATTGGGGGCCCTGCTAGCATGCAAATGCATGCTGGACAAGGCTCACCATTCCTACCAAATGGTCTGCAAACCCTAACGCCAGTAGCGTAGGGTTTGCTGCAGCCAGCGAGCCAATCTTTGGCACTCTGGTTGCTGATCATTGGAAATGAATAGGTTTAACCCTGTTTTGCATGCATTTGCATGCTAGTTGCATTCAGAGCCCACGAGCGTGTTGTTTCACACACTCTGGGGCTCTGATCATGGGGCAGTAGCAAATGCAGGCACTAGTAAGGCGCTAATTGCCTCTAGCGCCTGCGCTTGCTTCTGCTTATTCTTGCTAAGAAACTAGTTTCTGCTTTACTGCTAATTTTGTAAGAATAAACAGTTGCTAACATGATAAGATTGTTTAGTTTGTAATCTTTTTGTGGTTGCCCAGGCTGGTGTCCAAGAATATTACAGTTGAGGGTATTTGGTTTGGGTAGGGGCTTGGGTTCTGGTTCTGTGATCCAGCCAGCCCCGAAGACCCAAACACAGCACAACCCCCCCCCCCCCCCCCCCCCCCAAAAAAAAAAAAAAATTTTGATCCTATCATAATGATATCATTAGTACCCTGTTAACACAGTGTCTCATTGATAATCAAAAATGCCCCTGCACCTCATACAGCCCATCAAATAACATATATTTGTAGTTCGCTGCACTCTTTTTGTAGAAATTAGTCACTTGAAAACTGCAACTTACTTGTTCCAGAGGAATGACAGGATCTTTTTCACCAAAAATAAAGAACGTGGGGTTGAGCAAATTGTATCGGTCTTCAGTTTCTTTGATTATTCCTGAAAAAAGGTGTACCATTTTATTTATTTAAAAGTTTTATATGCCACTTTCCCAGCCTTAGAAAGATTGTCCAATGCAATTTGCACCATCTAAAACAAGCCTGCCATGAGTGGGAAAGCGCGGGTACAAATGTAACAAAAAAAAAACCAACCACAATCAAAGAAATAAAATTGTTACATTAAATTAACACAATCTCATTCCCAGCCTTCCTCCTATCCACCCTGTCAAAAAAAAAAAACAGACATACAACCAGAAAACTTCCAATAAACACCAGAATTGGCCTCAAAACCAATCACCCTTTTTTTCTGCACGTGTACCAAATGATATTGTGACATGGTGAAATACTAAGAGGAAGGATATCAGCAACCCAGTAGATTAGGTTCTCTACTAGTTCAGCTAGAGCAGGGGTAGGCAACTCTGGTCCTCGAGAGCCGCAGGCAGGTCAGGTTTTCATCCACAATGAATATGCAGGAGATAGATTTGCAAGCACTGCCTCCATGGTATGCAAACCTATCTCCTGCATATTCATTGTGGATATCCTGAAAACCTTACCTGCCTGCGGCTCTCGAGGACTGGAGTTGCCTACCCCTGAGCTAGAGCAATGTTCCTTTAGCTCCACAGTAAAAACCCTTGTTTGAAGCCAGAAGGCTGAAAACACAAATTCTGAGATCCTCGACTGAAAAAAAAAACAAAACTAGGTCATGGTAATGCAGAGCAAACAGTAAGTGTAGAACCTGCGTAAATATCGATACAGTGCAGATATATTTGAGTAGGTGGATCTACAGCTTACCATACACTGATACTCCAGCCTTTATCTCTGGGTACTTCAGCATCAGGTGATGGGTAACAACTCCACCCCAACAAAAGCCAACCATCCCAAACTTCTTTGCATTGCACTGTTCCTTCAGGTACTTCAAGGTAACTTCAGCCTCCCTAAACCATACAAACAAACAAAAACAAAAAAAAGATTAAAAGAAGTTTTGAGTGGTAAGGTACTAAGAATGAAAAGTGCCCCACCTCTACAATTACAAAAAAAGCCATAATTTTGATCTCAAAAGTGTGAGGCCTCATCACAGAGTCTAAATGTTACATTTTCTTCCACATTCAACTAGTTTAACCTGGGGCACTCTCTCACTTCCAGAAGCTCTTCCTTGCATCTTGGTCTTTGCTGGAAGGAGCTCACATTCTGACAGAGGACGATACGCTTGGGAAATGGATAGAATAAATCTAAACACTAAGGGCCTCTTTTGCCAAACCGCGCTAGCGATTCCCACGCAGCATTGCCGATGAAGCCCATTCAAAGTGAATGGGCTTTGTCGCCATTACCACATCCTGAATCGCTAGCACGGTTTCGTAAAAAAGGCCCCAGGTATTTCACAGATCCCACCATCCAAAATCCTACCAGCTCTCAAATGTTTTCTTCAAGTTCTGTCTTTCTGCAGAAAGTGGCATCATCTGTAGATGAGACTTCAGAAATTATGTTAAATTGTTTCTGCTTTTTTTTCTCTCTCTCTCTGCTACATGGTTTCTTCAGTTTCTTTAAATTTATTGTTGTGTATTGTTTCAGTTTTTGCCTGAGCAGCAATTCTGTCATCCCTGTAGGTAAGCGATTAAGATAATGTGCCAAGTTTGCAAGAGAGCTTAACACATCAGGCCCCTGAAAATATTTAGGAATTAGTGAGGCTAATTCCCAGCAGCCCATCAAAGTCAGAGAGGGGTTTTGGTTGCTTTTTAAACTTCTCAGGTTATCAGCTCTGCTAGCAGATTTTTGTACTGCTGATTTACATCTATACCAAATTACTTTGCTGCTTGAAGGCTCTTTCCCTGGGGGTGGCAATGACAGCCTTCCAAAGCTTAATCCAGTGGGAGCTCCATACAACAACTAGCTGTGTTTTATGCTGGTCCCTGAAACAGCGACGGACTTGTCTGTACGAACACAATATCAGCTGCTTCAGAAGAGACTACTGGACATTTCATTGTTCAGTTTAAGAGAACTTAAGTATGAAGCTATGCTGTTTAAGATTTTTTTTTATGGGGAAAAATCCCCTTTTTTCTGGTACTAACATAATCAAGTTTTTTTTAATTCATTTATTTTAATACTGATGATATGAAAGCCAATCTAAGTGGTTCACATGAATAAGTTAAAAACAAATACTGCTTTGATTGTAATTTCAAATACATTGAGCTAGGGTTGTTGACTTATGAAATTTCAACCACTGGTTGAATTTAACATCAACTATTTCCCACTTTCAGGTCTTTTAATGCAAAATATCACATTTATAAATAAACTAGTAAAAAAGGCCCGTTTCTGACACAAATGAAACGGGCGCTAGCAAAGTTTTCCTCGGAGTGTGTATGTTTGAGAGAGTGTATGTGAGAGTGACTGTGTATGAGAGAGAGAGTGAATGTGCGAGTGTGTGTGTGTGAGAGAGAGAGAGTCTCTGGGTGCGAGTGTGTCTGTGAGAGAGAGTGTGTGTGTGAGAATGAGTGTGTGCAAGTGTATATGTGAGACACAGTGTGAGAGAGAGAGAGAGAGAGAGAGTGTGTTTCATACAGATACAGTGTGTGCAAGAGAGAGAGTGTGTGTGAGACACAGAGTGAGAGAGAGAGAGAGAGAGAGTGTGTTTCACACAGATACAGTGTGTGCAAGAGAGAGAGTGTGTGTGAGACACAGACTCTCTGTGAGACTGAGTGTATGAGACCAAGAGAGTGTGTGAGTGACTGTGTGACACATAGAGAGTGAATGTGATACATTGTGAGACAGAGTGTGTGAGAGAGAGAGAGAGAGTGTGTGTGTGTGTGTGACAGAGATACCTCCCCCCCCTCTCTCTCTGGTGTCTGAGCGTTACTGTGCAGGACGCTGAGCTCTGGCTGTGCTTCAAGGAACTGACCAATCCTATTTAATAGAATGCACCTTCAACATTCTGAAGCCGAGAAACCTTGTGTGGTTGGTCACTTCTGCTTGTGAAGAACCCGGAAGTACGTGATGTCAATTCAGGAGATGGATACAGAGTGTAGGAATGCCTCAGCCATGCAGTCAGCTTCAGAATGTTGGAGGTGCGTTTTATTATATAGGATATAACATTTCTATACACAAAATCCAGCACAGCAATGTTCCCAATAGGTTAATGTGCTCCACTTCTGTGTGCTGGTGCAGCCTGTCATCTTCTTCTCCAGCCTTTAAGTGCTCTCCCCCCACTCCACACACCCCCCCCCCCAAAAAAGAAAAAGCTATTACATTATCATTCATAATTATGACCACTTGATTCATGGCTGTCATAGTCGCTCAGTTGGTTGCATTGTATGCCTGTGTTATCTTATGGCAACAGAAATGTAGGCCAGTGGTTTTCAACCCAGTCATCAGGGACCACCTGGCTAGTCAGGTTTTCAGGATACCCACAATGAATAGGCATGACAGACATTTGCATGCAATGTAGGTGTGCATGCTAATACATCGCATGCATATTTAATGTAGATATCCTGAAAACCCAATTGGCCAGATGGTCCCTGAAGACTGGGTTGAAAACTACCAAGCTGCCTGCTATTGTCTAACCCAGTAGTTCCTAAACCTGGTCCTAGAGGCACCCCAGCCAGTCAGGTTTTCAGGATATCCACAATGAATATTCACAAGAGAGATTTGCATACACTGCCTCCACTGCATGCAAATCTCTCTCATGAATATTCATTGTGGATATCCTGAAAACCTGACTAGCTGGGGTGCCTCCAGGACCAGGTTTGGGAACCACTGGTCTAATTAAAGATATTTGCCTGTTGAAAGACATAAGATAACCTATAGCATGGAAGGGAAACCAAGCTAGTCTTAACATGTATCTTCCCATAGCTGATGCTATAGACAATATATTTATATAGAGATGTGTCGTTAATAAAAGACAAACTCTGAAAGAAAAGTGGGCTGGCCAGTCGGTATAGATTTAGTAAATATTACCCAGCTGAATTGCATCTTTAGATAAAATGTTAATTCTCTTTTCAAATAAAATCTTTGGTAGTAGATGATGTAAGAAAACTGTTTTCGTCATTATCAGTTGATGTCCCTCTCATCAGTTCAAGACATCAATTAACATGGGGAAAATGCCTCCTATCATTCCTGCAACTTTTTTTGAAAACTGGTTTTAATAAGATCACATGCCACAGTGTACATGAAATGCAGTAAATGTACAGATTACTTGTCTGTTTTTCTTGCTGGTCGGGTTTTCAGCCATTCCTGAAAGGTGGCCCAATCAGCACTTGGGCTCCAAGCTTCTTTCCCAACAAAAAGGTCTGGGCAGATGGCTCTGTATGAGAAAAAGAAAATTTTAAAGAAAAACCTCCTAAACACATTCTAGTGTATATTTATTGCTAGTTCATTCTAAAATGGCCATTTAAAAAAATACTGCCATCTATTTTGGGATTTGATAATAGAATGCCAATGCGTGAAGTACAAAAAAAAAAGACATGTTTTAAAAAGAAAGGCAACCTAGGTGCCTACATACCTTTATAAATACAGGCTTCCAGATTCAGCCCTAATAGAGCACAAATGTTAATGCACAAACTTACACCCACTCTGAATAAGCTGTTAATGTGTGTGTATTTTATGCAGATGTATCCTTACAAATTGGAATATAATCTGTCAGTATGTACATCTTAGAAGGATTTGTACATCGTTCAATGATTTCTAACGAGAAGCCTGAATTTCGATGACATGATTTGAAGAGAGGGGTCATCCGGGTAAAGCTTTAAGACAAGCATATTTAAGAGCATGCTTTGCTCAGAATGTTATTACAATATAAAACACAAGTGGAACAAGATCACTTAATATGTGTTCTGCCCTTTTCTTCTCATGTATACCTAATTATTCAATCTTTAAGAGCACATTGGCATTTATTACAACTATATTCTGGTTTTGACGAATTCCCAATTACTGCCTACAAACGAGGGAAGACTATTGGAGAATTGTCGACACCACAAAGATATTTCCAGTATTCTAATCGTGAAGTCTCAGGGTCCCATGAGGCATGTGGGCATTTCCAAAGTAAGCACCCTCACATATACTGGATCAGTGTGGGTAGCTCCTAACACTGGGCACAAGCTAGAATCTATTCAAAACACTATTTGTAATAACAATAATGTAGTTTACATCACTGAATGTTCATGCAAGTTGGTCTATGTTGGCAGAAGCACTCGTCTGATTAAACAGATTTAATGAACAGAAATCCAGGATCATTACAGAGACATTACAAGTCCTGCTGCTTGCTCATTGGCAGCAACTGAATCACCATTGGGAAGATCGGGAATAATAGATTCAGTCATGATGGGTTGAGAGAGTGGCCATTTGGAAAAATTATTAAGTTTTTGAGAGCAATTTTGGATTTATACCTTACGAACTGTCAGCCCTATGGGCCTGAATGCTGAATTAGAATGGCCCACCCTAATTTAGGTCCAAGCTCCTGATAGGTGGAATTCAGGATCAGCTGTTCTTTAAAATTTCAATTCAAATGCGTAGCCGCTATCTTGATGACACTAGAGCTTTGTTGTCAGCATTTATGGCAGGCATCTAAACTTGGTGAGAAATAATCTTATAAGTTACCTTTACTCTAAATGATTTGTAAACTCTAATACAGTGTATTCATTTTCATCTAGGCGGGTCATCCTTGAAACAGCCGCCAGTCGGCAAAACATGTTACATGTCGAATAGAAGAACCCTTCATAGCCAACTTCATTCATTAAAAGCTAAGTGGCTTACCCACAGCATAAGATAGTATCTATTGTTTAAACACATAAGATTTGAGATGATAGTTTATTTTCACTATTGAGCATTACTAACAAGAATATAAGAATATTAAGACCAAATATTTAGAGACCGGTGATGAATTTGGGGTGGTCAAATGAGGCACTGAAGTTTGTTAACCGCTTGATCCCCACACTGAGGTCCATTAAACTTTCATAAAACATTTGAAGTGTTTATATGCAAGCTTGGATTGTCCATTATTAGTGATATACAGAATTCAGCTTATGAAGTATATTTTCATTCCACTTCATATTGTGACTAATATTTTATAAAATATGTATATACAACCCTGCTTTCATACTACATCCCTGAGAATACCTATGCAGAGTTTTCATTAAACTAGGCACCCTTTGTCTATGCTTTTCTGTGCAAAGAATAAAAGCACCAAGAGCCTTCACAAATGGAACAAGTCTTTAATTCACAACATAGATCAGTCTTATATATCAATTGACCCAACATGGGCTGTGTTTCAGCTCACAGCGCCTGTGTCAGTGATCTATATAAAATATGACAATAAAAGAAAAAAAATACATTAACAGAAAAATTACAAAAATATAACAAAAGAAGAAAAAATTAATTATAAAAAATTGAAAACATAAAATATAGCAAAATACGGGGGGCCCTTTTACAAAGTGTCGGTAAGTCCAACACTGGCTGACCGCACACTAACCCAGAACTACCGCTGGCCAACGCGGCCACCAGCGGTGGTTCCGCCTCGAGTGCGCGCCATTTACAGTGCGCCGGAAAACATTTTTTATTTTATAGTGCTGCACTAACCCAGTGGTAATCAGGCAACCCTGCACACTGCATGGTTACCACCAGGTTACTGTGGGAGCCCTTACCGCCACTTCAATGGGTGGTGGTAAGTGCTCCCTCCCACATGGCCACACGGTAAGAGTAATCTTATCGCATGGCCATTTTTTTTAGAGGCTTTTTACCTTCTGCGGTAAAAAGGGCCCTGACGCACAGGAAAAACAGCCGCTACCGCTGGGTCCTTTTTCCTGCAGCTTAGTAAAAGGACCCCACAATACCTCAAGTAATGAATCCAGGAGATGGATATTATAACATAAAAGCATATACCAATATAAAAACAGGAACCAATAAAGACAGATATACATAAAAAACAGTGTAATCTAGAGGATGATTTTCTGTGGTTATGCAATTATACAAAAGCCTTTTTCTGTGTTAAAAAAGGCTTTATGGTTTTTTTTCTATAAAGGGGAAGGTGCAAAAATTACAATATTCTAGCAATTTGTGCAATAACCCCCTCATTCTATAAAGTCACCAAAATTACTAGCATTTACATGTGATATGAAAAAGGGGGTGCAGAAATGGGAGGGTCATGGATATAACGGGACTACCACGGCCCAACAAGGCCCTTGGCGGTAGTCTCACCCCGAGCACGTGCCATTTCCGGGGAAAAGGAAAACCCCCAGAAATGGCTTGCGCGGCAATAACCCAGCAGTAATCAGGCATCGCCGCGTGCTGCCTGGTTACCGCTGCGTTAACGCAGGAGCCCTTATCGCCACCTCAAAGGGATCCCCGTCACATGGGCATGTGGTAAGATTTCTCTTACCGCATGACCATGTGTGCCTGGGGTCTTTTTACCTGCTGCGGTAAAAAGGGCCCTGGCATGCGGGAAAAATGGCCCCTGCCACCAGCGCAGGGCCCTTTTTCCCACAGCTTGGTAAAAGGGCCCCTCAGACGTGTATGTCTGCACCGTGTTTCAGTTGGTGCAAATGGCATATTCCCAGGCATAAGTGAAGGTGTCAGCTGTGCTGGATGTCTGTACATTTTTTTTTAACAAAGTACCCTGGGTAGTTTTATCTATTCATATCTGTTTGAACATCATTGTGACCCCTGAGGCAGGTGTTTTATCACGCCGAAACATGACCGTGTTGGGTCCTGCTGTACAAGCATAGAATAAAGTATCTATTAGGTGCTGGATTCCTGTTTTGGAGAGTCCATTGTCCATCCTGTACTCCTTTTTTATTGGACTTTCTATGTGAGGTTTCTCCTGTTTGCTCGTGGCTCCATATAAGAGAGTGCACCAAGGCAGTTTTGTGAAAGGGCCCCAAATGGCATGCTCACCTCTAATAAACACGGTGTTGCAGACTGTTCCTCTGCATGGAATTTGAAAACAGCAAAAAAAATAATAATAATAATCTGAAAATACTCCTTTCCTTTCTCAGTTATATTTTAAAACAAAATGAGGGGAAAAAAAAAGACCAAAAAAGTAATGTAGGAGAAATAGGAGCTATAGTCCTTCATGGGGGCATAGGCCTGAGGAATGTGGGGTAGATCAGCCACTCTACAAAATCTCACTAATAGCAAATGTCAGAGGAAATTCAGGTCAACTGAGCAGACAACTAGAGTGCAGTCAGGGGAAGTCACTCTAAGTTGCCAAATAGCAGAATCGAGAACAGACATACTAAGGAAATTAAAAAAAAAAAAAAATCCTTTATGTGCACTGACCACTTTTTTAATGTATCAAATAAGATTTCTGTGAGTGTCACTTACATGTATCCGTTAGCTGCGAGCATATCAACCATGTATCTCGTGTTTGGAAGGTCCCAGCCAAATATATCTTGTACTACAATGACTGCTTTATCAGAGCTGTACTGCGGTTTGCAAAGATAAGCCTTGATATGCTCAACTTGCACCTCTTCGCCAAGCCCCCCATATTCAAACTTGTCACCAATGTCACATGGGCAAGGACATGCTTCATTCGCCATTATGAAAACATCTACAGGAAAGCTGCAAGAAGAGAAGATAGAAATTAGTCACCTTCCAACAAGTTAAATACAAAAAGGAGTATACATTTTTTAAAAATATAAAGAAATATAGCTCAAGACTGCAACTTGTCATTTCTAGCACAACTGGAAATTATATATATTTGTAAACATATGCTTTAATCCTCCTGCTTTGGAAAATGATTATAATAAAGTCACGCCTTCAGTGAAGGAGGGATGACGTGATCAGGTTAGGTTGCAGCGGGCCAGGATAGTTCCCAACTGAACTGGAGGGAGGTACACAATGGCAGCCTGACCACATACACCATGTGAGCCACTCCTTCCCCAAAATGCCCTTTTCCTCCCCCCCCCCCTCATTTTTATTATGACCTGTGGACAAAGGGGAAGAGGAAGAAGTGACTCAGAAGCCCTCCTTCCGAGGCTCCTGCGCTTTTGAGAGGGTCGATGGGTTTTTGTTCGGTGTCAATGCATTGTCTTGGAGGAGCTAGAGATGTCTGTGGAGGGAGTGAGTTTAGGAGGAGCTGCAGATTAAGCCACCACTCTCTACCCCCACGTGGTGAGGGTACATCCATCTTTCCTACAGGACCCTTGGAAGATCTTGCCACTTCCCAAGTTGTATGGCCTATGAGCCAGACAGGAGAAGGAGCTCTTTTGTGATAACTATACATGAAACATTCACACGGATACCTAAGGTTGCTGGAGTGTCAACTGGATCAGTACTAGCTGGCAGTTCCAGAGTGAGCCTAGAACTGGGTCTGAGTTTAAGCTGTTCAGTGTCTACAGGGGAGTCTTGGAGTACAGTTATCCTGAGACAGAAATATAATCCAGATAGTTCTCCAAACCTCACCAAGGCAGTTCTGCATGGACACTAATATTTAGAAGATTGTATTCAACAGCTCATGAAAATAAGTGGGTCAATTCTCAAGAGCATTTATCCAGAAAACAACACTTGCTATCTAGATAAATTATGCTGACCAGGATGATCCTCACTCTTTCCTGCATGCTGCCACTGATCCATCTCACTTCCGCCTCTTATTTAAAATGGCTGCTGAGACTACAAATGGTGGCCTTGCAAGATTCCCGCTGTCCCCACTCCCATGTAGTTCTCCACACCCAAGTCTCCTATCAGGAGCACAAAAACTTACCCTCTCACTATACAAACATACGGGACTCAACTTGATAACAGAAGAGGGCCTTGACAAAATCCTGAGAGGCCTCTGACCAACCACCTGCTCCCTTGACCCCCTGAAGTATACAAGAAGGAGCCTCGTAGGAGGCCTCAAAAATCATGAACTCCTCTCTTTCTATTGGGCACCTACGGCATTAAAAAAGGAAGTGCTGTGTCCTCTACTAAAAAAAAAAAAAAAAAAACCTTGACCAGAATAAACATAATAATTACCAGCCAGTATCCAACATTCCATTTCTAGGAGAACTTAATGTCAAACAGTCTGAACTCAGTTCAATGATTGGCTAGAAGAGAGAAAGTGACTAGATCTGTGCCTATCTGGACTCAGACCTGATTGTGGAACAAGTCCTTGTATCCATACTAGATCTTCACAGAAAGTCAGGAGATTTCCCTCATTGTTAGTACTGCTGGATTTCTCACTAGACCACAATATCATGGTAGCACAACTGGCAGAAACAGGTGTCAGTGACAGTACTTATCCGATAGCAAGGATTTGAAACAAGCAACAGTACATCATACTGCTCAGCAGCACCTCATTGCCATCATGGGTGTTGACCTTTTTGTCGCCTATTTTGTTGAATATTCACCTCAAGCTTCTAGCCGAGCAAATTTGGTCAATGGATATTTAGTTCTACAGTAATGCAGATGATGCACAGCTACTCATACCCAGTGGTGTGCTGGAGCAGGCTCTCACTGGCTCGCAAGAGCCGTTTGTTAAGTTTTTAAGAATTTTGGGAGCCGGTTGTTAAAGTAGGCCTCCCCATGGCTACTTTAACAACTGACTCCCAAAATGTGGGCTTGGGCCCCCTCCTGAATTCTCTTTTACTTTGCTGGCAGTGAGGCTGGCCCCACCAGCCAAGTAAATAGACTGCTGCTGCTCCCTGCTCCTTGTTTCTGACTCTGAGCATTAGGCTGGGACTTTTCATGCAAGTGCAAGAAGGTTCCATCATGCTGCTCAGAGCCAGAAACAAGCAGCAGAGAATGGTGGCAGTCCATTTATTGGCTGGTGGGGCTCGGCAAAGGTATGCCTAGCGTGCCCGCACAAGGGAGAAGAGAGAGAGGCATGTATTCCCACACCCCACCCCACCCCCAAAGTTTCAGGGCCGGCTATGCCCAGAGAGAGAGCCCGTTGTTAAAAATTTACCAGCACACCCCTGAGCCAGACTTAACTACAGTCCTGAATAAACTGACTGTTCAACAGCAATTCAAGAATGGGCTAAAAACAACAAACTTTGCCTGCTGAACGCAAGTAAAACTGAGCTCTTGCTTGTCCCGAACACAAACTGTTACATACCTGAAAGAAAATCTCTTTTAGGAATCATGAACGCCACTTAAATCAGATGTCGGAAATCTTGGGGTACACCTAGACAACACTAGTCCCCCAAATCCAAACAACCTCCATACACTGAGAAAGGGAAGTCTGGTCATAGTTGTTCATGCCATGATAACATCAAGGCTAAATTACTGTAATACTCTCTACATTATTATGCCTATGTTCTGCCCCGACAGTCTTGTACTGTTTTTATATTATAGCTCTAAAATTAGTTCTCACTTCTTAGAATTTTTAGTGCTGCAGTTACTTCCTGTCGTAGTATGTGAGCAACGTATTGTATGTAATGTGGTCCTATATGCACTGCAGCCACATAATTTCTTTGTGTGTGTGTTTCATTCTCTGAATGAGCATCATATGGTTGCATGGACTTAGGTAGTTAGTTCTTTCTTTTTCATAAATTGGTGTTTCTTTTCCTTTTTTTTTTTTTTTTTTTACTATTTTTATTGTAAACCACTTTAATTTGAATGCAACATAGGCGGTATAACAATTTAAGAAACAATAAACGATAGTGGAAACGGAGCTGAAGGAAAAGAATTGCTGTAGATAAAGAATGATTGATGTCCCTTATTACTGCGCTATGTGAAGCTGAAATTGGCTATGCGAGGGCTAGAAACACAAGGGAAAGGCAACATAATTAAATAAAAAGGAAAAATGTCATTTGGACTCGGGGTTAGCTCAAGGGATAGTGGTGCCCTCCTCCCAATTGCATCACTTGCAGCACCCCCACCCCCACCAGGGTTCAGCATTTCTCCCTCCTTTGGACTGGTATCTCTCCCCCCCCCTCCCCGGGTCCAGTCTCTTTCTCCCTCTCCACAGGTCAGCCACTATTTCCTCACCTCTCTCACTCCCCCGCAGTCCTGTCAAGTTTACGTTGGTCGCCAGCGGCAGCATAACAGGCTCCGTTCGACCAGCCCCCTCTGCCTCAGCCCACCCAAAGGAAACTGCATCAAAGGAAGCAAGATGCAGTACAGGGAAGACCATGGGGCTGGCCAAAGGAAGCCTGTCATGATGCTGCCGCCACCACTGGCGACCAACGTAAACTTTACAGGATAGCAGGCGAGTGAAAGGTGAAGAAGCCGAACTCGTTGGTTGGGGGGGGGGGGAGAAAAGGCTTAACCTGTAGACCAGGTGAGGTCAGAGGCTGGGTATTTTGATGCTCTTAATAGCTGGTGCTCTGGGCTAAAGACTCACCTAGTCCAATGGTTAAGCTGACCCTGTTTGCACTTCTGCTACAGCTCAGTAGAAGATCAATGTTATATTGAAGGCATTTTTATCAAATGTTCCATAACTCTTGGCATTTGTACTTTAAATGGTCCTACAATCTTCTCCCATGTTTACTAAGATAGACCTAGAACCCTACCCCATGACAAAACATCATTATCTGATATGTTGTAATAGAGGTGTACAAAATAAACAAAAACACAGAACACCGGACCTCTGCTGTACCATGTAGAAAAAAGGCGGAGGCAGCCTAAAGGAGATACGGATGTCACAGGAGCCACACTATTGGAACCAGTTGATAGATATGACCCCACACCAGTGGCATAGCCATGAGGGCCTGGGCCCCCCCCCCCAATTTGAATTTAGGGACCCTGGTTTGGCTGGCAGGGATTCCTAAGCTTTCCTCCAGCACTGTTCTCCACCGCACTGCATGCTCTGCTTCCCCTCACATCGTGCATGCTCAGTTTTAGTGAAACTACGCATGTGTAACACTTTGCATTAGGCGGGAGGGGGGTCCAGAGCCTAAAGTGGGGGGGGGGGCACATTTTAGGCCGCCTCCACCAGCCGCCACCCCTCCCTCGCCGCTTCCAAGGTACCTTTGCTGGTGGGGGTCCCCAACCCCGCCAGCTGAAGCGTTTATCTGTCCCACACTGGTCTCGCACTTGCTTCCTCTCCTGTTTTCAGTGCGCCATGAACTGCACGCACATTTTACACTCAGTTCCATTAAAATGAGAGCATGCACAGTGCAACTGGAAACAGGAGAGGAGGCGAGACCAGCACGGGACAGGTAAATGCTTCAGCTGGCGGGGGTTGGGGACCCCTGCCAGCCAAACGGGGGCCCTTGCCTCCGTGGCCCCCCATAGCTATGCCACTGCTTTGCATATGCTCAATTTCATTAAAACAGAGCACACGCAATGTGAGGGGAGGCAGGCAACGGGAGCGAACAGTGCTGGAGGAAGGCTTCTGTTGGTGAGGCTTGGTGTCCCCTGCCAGCCAAGGTATGTGGGGTTGCAGCGGGGAGGCGGGGCAAAATGTGCCCACCCACACACTTTGGGCTCCAGCCCCCCCCCCCCCATCTTGAATGATGTTATAGCTATTCTTGGGACCACATTATCTCTACTTCTCTTTGAACAGCATTGGCTCCTGATTAGTTCTAGGATTTTCAAGATACTACTTTTGACATGAATCACTTGTTTACCCTTTCCAAAAATACCAGGACTAGGGGGCACGCAAAGAAGCTACTAAGTAGTAAATTTTAAAATGAACTGGATTTAAAACAAATTGGAGAAAATAGTTCACTCAATGAGTAATTAAATTCTGAAATTCACTGCCAGAGATCGTGGTAAAAGCAGTTAGCTTAGCAGGGTTTAAAAAAAGATGGTAATTTTAATTTATTTATTTAGGTACATTTATACCCCACATTATCCCACAAGAGCGAGCTCTATGTGGCTTACAAAATAACAGATGGTTACAATTCAGGGAGAGTACAGATTCAATAAAGTCAAAGGGAGGGGTAAGTATATGTGGGTAAGAGAGGGGATGAGGAAGACTAGGTTTTAGAATTGTCAGAGGGATAAGCAATCTTGAATAAAAATCTCTTTAAGGATGTCTTGAAGAGCTGGTGGTCAACAGTCTCTTACAGCTGCCGTGGTAGAACATTCCAATATTTCGGGCTGACGTATGAGAAGGTTGTTGCAAAAAGCTATTTATATTTAACATGCTTGCAACTTGGGTAGTGTAAATTGAGGTAGGATCGAGCAGCCACAGAAGCATTTCTAGAAGGTAGATGTATCAAATCAAGCATGTAGGCAGGGGCTTCCCCATAAATAATCTTGTGGGACAACAAACAGTTTTTGAAAGTAATACAGTCTTTAATGGGAAGCCAGTGTAGAATAAAACGAAGAGGGGAAGCATGGGCGAAGCGTGACTTGCCCAATATTAGCCTTGCAGCAGTGTTTTGAGCTGTCTGGAGTTTGAGGATGAAATCACGGCATCCTGCATAGATTCCACTACAATAATCAATATGTGATAGGACCAACCAAATGAATAAGGGTTCAAAAGAGCTCTTTTGTGAGGAACTGCCTGATACGCATCAACCTCCACATTGAGTGGAACATTCTTCTTGTGATGAGTTTGGTTTGATTGTCCAGTAACAAGTGATTATCCAACAAAACACCAAGGACTTTCAGACAGAGATTTGTAGTGTGTGATCCTTAGTCCATAAGAAAAGTCCATAAGACATTATTAAGATAGACTTGGGGGAAATCCACTCCATAAGCAGCATAAAAATCGGTTTTACTGTTTTAGGATCTTACCAAGTACTTGTGACCTTTATTGGCCACTGTCAGAAACAAGATACTGGGCTTGATGGATAGCATTGTCCTTTGTGTCCTTTAGTTAAGGATTAACACAGCAAATATAGGAGAATGATCCCCTCCCACATTCCTGTCTTCCGGGCTGCTTCTATGCTTTTTGATTTGTTTGTTTGATTTTTTTGCTTGGTCATGATTGAAAGGTGGAGGGAAAAGCTCTTTCACAACCAACACCAATTAGTCCTATCACAGTAGTTCTTATCAGTTAACCATTATTTAAATTTTGCAGGCAATGAGTGAAAACTGGCTTCAGACTGTATTTTTTCACAGCAAAACAAACTCCCTTCCTTCTTCATAGAATGAAGTCGAACCCCCCCCCTTTTTTTTTGGTAGGTTTCATTTGCTATATAATTTACTGACAAAGATATTTAAAAATATATATATCTGAAAGCAAGGCAGGATTTACTATAAAGTAGACAAGCTACAGCTTAGCGCATGGCTTCCTGTTTCTCTAGCATGGAAAACTATTCACAATTTACTTCCTACTTACATCAAGGGGGGCTCTGAAAAGTTGCAGCTTAGGGGGTCACAATATGCATAAATCCAGCCCTATCTAAAAGGCCCATACACTGTACATTTGTATATGACTAATAAAAGCCTGGGGCTACTGAACAAATGTGTTAAAAGTGTTTCGTGGTAGTTTGCCTGTTACTGCGTATTAAAACGAGTACGACTGATTGTAAGAATTTTTCCCTGAGAGGGCACGGGCCAGCTAGGGGGTCTTTTACTAAAGATTAGCTCAAGTTATCTACAGCAGGGCCCATAGGAATAAAATGGGCCCTGCTGCAGATAACTTGAGCTAATTTTTAGTAAAAGACCTCCCTAATGCATTATAATTATCACACGCTAACTGGCTAATGCAGGGTTAATGCAGGAGCATTTACTACCTCCCATATAGGAGGTAGTAAGTGCTCCTATATTAAATACTCAGAAGGTAACATGCACTAATGGGAACATTAGCACATGGCCTGTGAAAAGAATGGGAAAGCCCTCATCAATCAAGTACCACATAAAATTTGGGCAGCCAGCTTTGGAATGCTCTACCAAGACCTATACGATTAATTAACGACTACTTGCCCTTTAGAAAAATGTTGAAAACTCACCTCTTTAAGCAAGCCTACTCTAATGTCCCAACCTAATCTTACCAACCTCCATTCCCAATTCTGTTCTGACTTAGATACTGACCTCATCATTGGTTTTACTTACCCCTCCTCCCCATTCCCCCTCTACGCATCCCATCCTTCTCTTCTCCATCTCCCCTTTATTATATCCTTCCTTACCCTTTTCCCCCCAACTTATACTATCCTGTCTACCCTATTTTATCCTAATCATACATTATCAAACATTATTCAAGCTCAACTTCATAATGTTTCACTACTGTTCTGAAATTTCTGTTATAAGACTTTGTATTTCGAATTACTATGTAAGCCGCATTGAGCCTGCATTGTGTGGGAAAGCGCGGGGTACAAATGTAATAAATAAATGAATAAGTTATCACACCTAAATTGCACGTGCAGTTCAAGTTGAACTATATAGAATCTGGGGGTTAGGGGCCCTTTTCTAACTTTAGATTTATTAGAATTTCACATTATAATCACAAGAAAAAAAAATCACACTTGCTACAGTAAAGAGCTGTAGGGAAAAAAATACGCATAAAGAAATAAAGAGAATGAAGAATAAGAAAAAACTCCTACATCTTCACTGGACCACAAAAAAATGGGGAAAACCAAGTCATAAAACAAAAGCAATAAGTAGTGAAGAAACTAACGTGAGATCTAAATAAGCAGCAGATCCAGTAACTGCATTTGAACATTCTATCTAGCAGACTAGCCAGTCGCAGCTGGAGCGACCACTACTTTAGAAGTAAAGGCAGTTAGCTGTTGCTGTTCATAAAAAAACATAGCATGCGCCCTTACATTTAACTAAGCATTTACGCAAAAAGAAAAGAGCTCCCAACTTCAACAAAGAAGGTTTCAATAACAAAAACTGTTGCCCCCTTTCTGCATGTCCTTCCACACATCAGGAAAGAGCCGGACTTTCGCATTCATAGAAGTTGTATCTTTATTTATAAGGATTTATTAACCGCCTTTATGAAGAGATTCACCCAGGCAGTATACAGCAGGTACCGTTTAACAGTATAATAGTGAAAATGACCAAATATAAACAAATACAATGGATGAGATAAGCTTAAGGACAACAAATATATATATATACATTTTTTGTAACAGCGCTGAAATTCAAATAACAGATATAATACAATGTCAGCATAATACTAAATGAGGCATCTAATAAAACGAGTTAGAACATTTAAACAACAATGTTTGTTCTTCCATACTAAAAAAACAAACATCTGGAGTAGCCGGTCTCTATCAAGGCCTAAAACACAAGCCACTAATAATGTAGCAAACTACAGGGTCAGAGTCAGATCTTTGCAAAAAAAATCAGTTAGGTCCAAACTGTCCATCTCTAAAGAAAGGACTCAACTCACCCTCCTTCCTCTTCACCTGCGGTAAATAATAGGCTCTAAAAACAGATGGAACAGAGTCCACAGTCACTTTCAAAACACTTAAACAAACTTTTTGTATATCTCTAAAGCTGATATTGCAGGTACATGTGGAAAGTTTATAAGTATCAGACTTTTTTTTTCTCCTATTTGCATTATCTAATGCATCCAACATGCGATGCATCCATGCCAGATATGTCTTTAATAACAGAAACTTCTGAAAGAGAATTCTGTTAAAGTTCTGTATAGATGATACCTTAGTCCTGTACATCTTCATCATATGTTTCCAGTTGTCTCCCCCTCTGTGTTGGAGGGATTGTAGGAAGCCTGGTACCATGGTCCATCTTTGGTGGTCTTGTGTGAAGGCTCGGGCCTACTGGAAAGCTACTCAGCATGGCTCGGCCAAGTCAGTGGTCTCTAGTTTTAGTTTTATTTTCTTGGAAGCCTCCTGGCCTTGCTAAGTCTCAGGCTCTATTGGTGCACCATGCTATGTGTGCAGCATGTGCGACCTTGGAAGCCTATTGGAAACATCCTACTGTTTACTCCTGCTGGAATTCTGCACAACTGCAGACCGCAGAATTTGCTCAAAATTCAGCAGCCATGCAGAGTTCCACATTTCTGCACAGAATCTGCGCTTCTGGCCTCCCAGCCCGCAGTAATGACTTGCTGGCAGTGCCAACGCCGCCATCCGCCCAAGCCTTGATCCTGCTGCCCACTCCCTGACCCCCTTGGCCTGAGTAAACCCTGGTGGTCTAAATGCCTTGTCAGGGGCAGGAAAGAACCCCACTTTTTCCTGCTCACTACCACTCCTCTGGACTGGTGCTGCTGATTTTCAAAATGGCCACAGAGACTTCAAGTGGTAATATTGTAGGACTGCTGCAGGAAGTCTCAGCGGCCATTTGGAAAAAGCAGTGGCACCAGCCTAGCGCAGCAGCAGTGGGCAAGAAAGAGTAGGGTTCCTTCCTGCCCCAAAGAAGTACTCCCATGCTGCTCCTGCCTCATGAGTGAGTGCAGAGTCGGCTGAAAAAAATATGGATGTGGGTGCAGGGAGGGAGAGAGGCAGAGAGCAGTAAACTAAATTTAAAAATTAAAAAAAAGTGAATGCTATATGTGTGGTGGGGGCTGTAAAAAAAACAAAAAAGGGGGATGCTATGTGTGGGTGGGTAGGAGGGGCAGTAAAAGGATCTCCACTCTCCCCGACCCTCTTCAACCTAATGATGACACCACTTGCCAAGTTATTATCCAATCAAGGCCTCAACCCATATATATATGCAGATGATGTGACGATCTACATTCCGTTCAAAGACAACCTAATGGAAATCATGGATATCATCAACCAAAGCTTCCAAATTATGTATTCTAATTAAAACTTAATGCTGAAACAACACAATGCCTTGTACTTACTTCACAACATAATACAAGCAAATTCACCTCCATAACCACACCAAACTTTTCCCTTCCTGTCTCAGACACCTTGAAGATCCTTGGAGTCACAATAGATAAAAATCTTACACTTGAAAATCATGTGAGGAATACAACCAAGAAAATGTTTCAGTCTATGTGGAAACTTAGAAGACTAAAACCTTTCTTCCCAAGAGACATTTTTCGTAACATGGTACAAACTATGGTGCTGAGTCATCTGGACTATTGCAATGCGTTGTATGCCAGCTGTAAAGAGTATATCATCAAGAAACTTCAGACAGCCCAGAACACTGCAGCTAGACTCATATTTGGCAAGACCAAATATGAAAGTGCAAAACCCCTTAGAGAAAAGCTTAATTGGCTTCCAGTTAAGGAATGCACTATGTTCAAAATTTGCACTCTGATTCATAAAGTCATCCATGGAAATGCTCCAGCCTATATGTCAGACCTCATTGATTTGCCACCCAGGAACGCTAAAAGATCAGCTCACACACTCCTGGGACTTCATTTCCCTAGTTGTAAAGGTCTAAAATATAAACTAGTACACGTGTCCTGCTTTTCCTACATTGGCACTCAGTTGTGGAATGCATTACCACTTGATCTGAAAACTATTTATGACTTAACCAACTTTCAAAAAACACTAAAAACTTGTCTTTAATAAGGCTTACCATAATTAATCAGTTATAAGAACTGTAAAACTTTACTACTTGCTTGATAGTTTGACTGTTTTCTGATTAGATTATACCCTTCTATGTTACATTTATTTCTTTATATGTAATTCATTTGTTTCCTTACGCTTGATTGACGCCTGTCATGTTGTAATATTGTGAGCCACATTGAGACTGCAAATAGGTGGGGAAATGTGGGATATAAATGCAATAAATAAATAAATAAAAAGGTGGATGCGATGTGTGTTGGGGGGGGGCTGGGAAAAATATGGAGAGTATGTGTAAACAGGGAGGGAGGCTGTAATATTGGTTAAATTATGACTAATAAACTTGCAGAATTTACAAATTTTGTGTGCAGAATTTTTAATTCTTTGGTATCTCTGTGGATAGAAAGACTATGGATTGCTCACCACCGTACCCTTTCTAAATGGTAGGTAATTTGGAAGGACCCATTTTTTTCCAGTATTGCTCTTGGACTTGTCTGGATCACTCTGTTTACTTGAGGAGGGTGGGTGTCAGGTGGGTTGGTTTTGAGGATGGGGGCATCCTAAGTTTGAAAATATAAAATTGTCAGAAGTTTTAGTTTTCTTTTCTTTTTTTTGCTGGGCCCACAGTATAGCTTTTATTGGTTTCTGGGTTGTTGGTTTTTTTTTTTTTTTTGCATTTGCTGTTTATACTGTGTCCTTTTGTGAATGAATATAGTTTGTTTGCACTGTTGGTGTGGCTTCAAGCAAGCAATAAAGTTCTCAAAATTAAAAAAAAAGTAATAGAAATTTCTGTTTGGTGGACCTAATGGAGGCTATTCTCATATCAGAGACACATTGTTTTAAACCACTTATATCTGCCTGAACAGTGCTCTGTTGCAAAACAAGTATCAAGGGCCCTTTTTATTAAACCTTAGCACATACTAACAGATATGAGCATGTACTAAGTACCACATGGCTTACAGGAATAAAATAGGCCATGCATTCATCCTTCAGGTTATCTGCATTGAATAGCAAATACCTTCATTACCTTATGCATATCCAGGGCCACACAAGGACTCACAACTGAACGTTGTACTTTGTTTTGCAGGTACATGAAGAGACTGATGGTTCTTCGTGTGGCTATCTGGAGAGTTAAAGTCGTGCTCAAAACGCATTTTTAAGCTAAAGCCCAATTAAATTGTGGGCAAAGTTTAAGGCAGTTCATTACACCAGCTCACCTCCCCTCCTTTCCATGTTTTCATAACCATGGTTAAAAAAAACCCTATATTAAAATTTGCCAAGAAGCATTGACAGATTTGTTGTATTACTGCCAGCAAACAGTTTCTTTAGCTGACAAAAGTTCCTTTCTTCAAAACCAAAAGCCTCAGTCTGGTAATATCCATGAATGTGCGGGTTAACGCCCACAACGGGAATTTTATGAATGCATGACAATTTTGCAGATTTTATTTTGTGGTGGTTGTTACACATCGACTTTCCATCAAAGAAAGGGCAGTGCAGTTTATGAACCTCTCGTATACTGAGCTGCTCACAGGGCCTGGTATGTCACGAATTCATGCGTGTAGCGTTTCCACAAACAGAAATAAGCACACATCCAGTATTTCTATTACACCACACAAACATTACTTACCAGTGCAGTGTTTAAACCCCTTTCTCGTACCTAGAAGGTAAAAACCATGTCAGCTCTGATGAGAAAACAAACAAACAAACATAAAAAGTGTGTTAAAATAAGATGAAGAAACTGATCTGACAGCAAACGTCAATGGAATCTTTCGATCGCCGTAAAACGTGCAACTCCACCATTTACCTTCTCTCTCCCAGGTCCGGACTAGTTGGGTCAGATTCTTGCGAATAAATAATCTCTGCTGCTTTAAAACGCTAGAGAGCGTAACTTCCGGATATTATTGACGTTCACTTGTCCTAGAGAACGTGTTTATGCAGACTTCCAGCTCTGAGTCTGCAATCTCACGGTCAGGCACTTTTAGGTACAAAGTAGACTAGCTCATTCTGTGACCTGGTCAGATTTTTGTTAATGATTTCGTATAGTGAGCTCTGCCTGGTCATATTGTGTAACCGTTTGCCAGAGCATTTCAGAAAAGTAAACCACAGAAGAGAATATTAAAAAAAAAATCTGTTTTATCATTCTGTTCAGTCCTCTCTGAAAAGAACTGCTTGTGCATAGCTTGGGGCCCGTGCACTAAGCCATGCAGTATAACTGTTCTAAACTTGAGGGCACAGTGTTCCAACCCATCTGCAGAAAAAGCAATGTTGCTCAGCTATAAAAAGTGTTTTCTGTGGCTAGCAGGACTGATAAATTGCACAAGAGCTTGGATCTAGCACACCCTTTCCCATGTGCAGGATGGCTTCAGCAACTCAAGTCGCTGCCAAAGCTCAACACATCTAAAAACACAGGGAGCTGAAAGGAATTATGTGCTACACCTGTTACTGGTGGACAATTTATTATTTTTTTTTTGTCTAGCAGCAGGATTGAGGACCCAATGCACAAAAATCACGTTAAACACTGTGCACATTTCTAGCCGCCGGTTAATTTATAATAGAGCATGATCTTCCATCTTAAGTAGAGGAGTGTGGTAGCCGTGTTAGTCCACTCTTAAGGTTATCAATAGAAATCAAACAAAATAAAACATGGAAAAGAAAATAAGATGATACCTTTTTTATTCGACATAACTTAATACATTTCTTGATTAGCTTTCGAAGGTAACTTTAAAACCATACAAGAACGTAAGACCTTTGAAGTCAGAATGATTGAATATTTTAACACCCAACAGAAAGGACTTAACAAGGACCTGGGGTTCCTAGCCCATTATAAACCATAAAGCTGTATGTCTCTGTTGATCACCCCACCCCTCACCTATCCACACCCATCCTGTTAGAATATCAATGATATGCTTTGATGTCCTACCCACCCCCATCCTCTCACCCTGTCAGACTGTCATAGTAATGCTTGAATGTTTTCACTTATATACACTGTCAGCACATTTGCTTATTTCCGATCTGACGAAGAAGGGCAACCTTCGAAAGCTAATCAAGAAATGTATTGTTATGTCCAATAAAAAAGGTATCATCTTATTTTCTTTTCCATGTTTTATTTTGTTTGATTTCTATTGACAACTAATAGAGCATGAGAAACTTTGGGTGGGAAGTTACTTTCATGCTCCTGCAGTCCGGAAAAAAAGCAGGGGTAATTGTTCTTATTCATAGTAGCACACAGGTGGGTTACACATAAGGTTCATTCAGACCCAGCAGTCTGATATGTGGTTGCAGTGGTGTCATTGGACCAGGTGAAACGTGTTTTATGTAATGTCTATGCACCTAGCATTTATGACAAGTCCTTTTATACTTCTTTAATGAAATTATTGCACAATTATGCTGATTTACCGGTTATTGTGGGTGGTGATTTCAGTGAGACCCATGATCCTTTTGTGGATCGATCTCATATGGCCAAGACCTCAACACGTTTGGCCCCAGGGATATTTCAAGGCTTTGTGAAGCTCTGAAGCTGGTGGATGTGTGGAGAATCTTGCATCCATTGGAACATGATTACACTCACATATCGAGGGCACACTCCACCATGTCCAGACTTGATTATATATATTACTCTCTAGGTCTCAGCATCGGGCCCATTGAGATTTCAGATCATGCTTGGGTGAGTCTGTCGCTCACTTAGTGGACCTGACACGGATACCCCATTGGCAATTTACCCTTAAACTGGAGAGGGATGCCCAGTTTTGGGATTATCTCCAGATAAATGGCGCCTTGATAAGCAAAGTAATCAAGCTCATTTAACTGAGCCAATTATATACTGGGAAGCAGCGAAAGTGGTTTTACAGCCGGATATTCTCACTTATTCAAGCTATCCAAAGAAAGTCAGGGACCGTGAGTTATTCCAATTAGAGAGAAGAGTCATCCAATTACATAAGCTGTACGTGCACCATCGCTCCATAAAGTATAAACAATTGCTATTGGAGGTGCAACAGGTGTTAAATTCCTTATTACATCAATCGGCCCAACAATCCTTTAAATACTGTAAGTACCATTTGTATAAACATGCAAATAAAAATAGTCGTCTTAGTAAGGGCTCCTGTCCAGGACAGTAGGAGGCCACCGAGTCAATAGAGGATGTGAAAGCAGGTAGGCCTGGACCAAGATGGGGGTTCGGAAAGCCATCCCAAGCCCAGAGAATCCTGCTGACAACAGCCATGGACGGCTAACCCGCCTAATCCATAACTGGAAGGCAAGGGGGAGGGGGTAAAAAGAGAGGGAGGGGGAAAGGGGGGGAGAGGGGGTGGGGAGAAAACATGAAAAACTTGTTGATGGTAGTTTTTACTCAGTCTACACCAATGTTTGTTGAAAGCATTGAAACATTGTATTTGAAGTTTTATGGATGTAAACACCTGGTTGATCCTTCAATAAATTCATTAATTCACCTCACCAACCCACTCAGTTATGAAGATCCACCTACATAACTCCCGATCACTCGCTCCCTTCTTCTCTCTCCCCTACTCAATCTCTGCACAATACTAACTGTATATGATATCTTGTAATTACATTGTTAACAACATTATGTAAGCCACATTGAGCCTGCAAATAGGTGGGAAAATGTGGGATACAAATGCAATAAATAAATAAAAACTGTTGAAACATAAAATGGTCGTCTTTTGACTCAGTTGGTGAAATGTTCCAGGGGTCCTATTAAAATAATAGCATTGCAAAATAGCCATGGGGGGTTTGCTTCATACGGATCAGGGCATTAACAACCTTTTTCAATCTTTTTTACAAAACTATATTCAGCAGAATTGATGCATTTGGACAGCGAGGTCTATTTGTCTAGATTGGATCTACCGCAGGTTACGGCTGCTGATTTGGAAAGCCTTAACACCTGGATTCAACCAGAGGAGGTGAAATGGGTTATCCGTCAGAGTACCCTGAATAAGACGCCAGGCCCAGATGGATTTGAGGAGGAGTTTTACAAACTGCTTAAGGATGCCATAGTGCCTGTTCTTATTTCTGTATTCAATGCTATTCTTGATGCAAATTCCTTGCCTGATTCTCTGCGTATGGCTCACATTATAGTTTTATTAAAACCGGGGAGGGATCCTGAATGACCTGAATCTTATTGTCCCATTCTGCTTCTAAATTTTGAGGCAAAATTGTTTGCAAAAATTTTGACCAATAGGCTAGCCAGGGTGTTGCCCTCACTGGTGGATGAATTGCAGGTGGGCTTTGTTAGTGAGAGACGGGTATCCAAAAATATTAGGAAAATTATAGCAGCTTTGGAGAGGGCGAAGAGTGATGGGACCGCCTCATTATTTGATAGTTTCAATGCCAAAAAAAACATTTGATAGGGTGGTGTGGGGGTTTCTTCATTGGACACTGGCAGCCTATGAGAGTCAAGGTCTTTTCGCAGAAGCTTTTTTAACATTATATAATCGGCCCCAGGCTCAAGTCTGGGTAAATGATCTTCTTTCCAGGACTTTTAAGGTTCAGTGGGGTACTAGACAGGGTTGCCCTTTGTCCCCTCTACTGTTTGTTTTAACTCTTGCCCATTGATCAGTGAGATTAAGACTAACCAGGAGATTGTGGGTTCATAATTGGGGGCTGTGAGTTTTAAAATAGCAGCTTTTAGCATCTTCTCAATGAGGAAGGTGGTTTCTATTCTTTTTTAAGATTTACAGCAGAGACTCTCCTTAATTCACAAAGATTACTTTGCTTGTAGGCAGCTATACCATTGTTATACTAGCTTAGATCAAGAACTACTACTACTACTTAACATTTCTATAGCGCTACAAGGCATACACAGTGCTGTACACCATACAGCTGTGCATACAAGGCTGGGTCAGTAGAGGAGTGTGGTAGCCGTGTTAGTCCACTCTTAAGGTTATCAATAGAAATCAAACAAAATAAAACATGGAAAAGAAAATAAGATGATACCTTTTTTATTGGACATAATACATTTCTTGATTAGCTTTCGAAGGTTGCCCTTCTTCGTCAGATCAGAAATAAGCAAATGTGCTAGCTGACAATGATATGCTTTGATGTCCCCATGCATACCTCCTACCCACCCCCATCCTTCCACCCTGTCAGACTGTCATAGTAATGCTTGAATGTTTTCACTTATATACACTGTCAGCTAGCACATTTGCTTATTTCCGATCTGACAAAGAAGGGTAACCTTCGAAAGCTAATCAAGAAATGTATTAAGTTATGTCCAATAAAAAAGGTATCATCTTATTTTCTTTTCCATGTTTTATTTTGTTTGATTTCTATTGATAAGGCTGGGTCAAAAACTCTGAGATATTTTACAAGGGGATGTTTTTGGCCAGGTCTTTGTTTCAGGTCTGCATAGAGCTTTGGGTTATCTTCCCCCCCTCCCCCTCCCCCCCCCCCCCCCCCCCCCCCCCCCCCCCCCCGGTAGTATGGCCCTCTTAAGGAGGCTTGGAGTAGAGACCCTGGGTATGAATTAGAGGGGGTGGATTTTCTAAAATTGATTGAGGCTATCCAGAAGCAGGTTAGTAGTGCCAAACTCCAAGAGAGTCAATATTGAGTACTTCACAGGGCATACATATCACAGTATCAGGCTGCCAGAGCAGACTGGGTGCCTATTGCTCAGTGTTCCAAATGTTAGTGGGGAGACTATACTTTTTTAATGCTTTTTGGTGATGTAGTGGTATCCAAGCTTTTTGGAGGTCACTTCATCGATATTTGGGGATTCTTTTTGGTCAACGTGTAGTCTTTTCCTATAAGTGGGAAGCATATGGGATTTCAGGCAAAAACTCTCGCCTACTACTTAGTAAAGCTTTTGCATTGGGGAAGAAGTGCATACTTAATCATTGGATGCAAAAGGAGCCTCCCTCTTTTTGGTATTGGAGAAATAGATTGCATGCCTTAATGCTATGGGAGGCGCGGGCTGCTCTGACTTCCCAAAGAAGAAGAAAGGCTTTTATTTATTTAAGTTACATTTGCACCCTGCACTTTCTCACTCATGGCAGGCTCAATGCAGCTTACATGGGGCAATGGAGGGTTAAGTGACTTACCCAGAGTCACAAGGAGCTGTCTGTGCTTGAAGGGGGAATTGAACTCAGTTTCACAGGACCAAAGTCCACCACCCTAACCACTAGGCCACTCCACCTGGGATTGTTATGTGCAAAATATATCACATAAAGCAAGAAGTGCTGTATTGACTAGGTTCCAGAGTGTATCATAAGTTGGTTATTGTTACATAAGGGGCTGTCCTGGGAGTCTCTGCCTGGGTGGGGGAGGGGTGATTCGGACCAATTGACATTTCAAAGATGACCTGGGGTCATAAGAGTCTAGACAATGGGTCGTCACAGTTGTAGTTTCAAGGTAATGGGTTAGGGGTATGTGGAAAAAGGAGGGAGGCGGTTCATAAATTTGGAATCATAAGTTTTTTGGTTCCATTTTGTAAGGCATGTTAATCACTATTTTTTCCTTTTTTTTTTGTCTGCTTATTATTATGTCACAGATTGCTGTAATTTGCCTGGACTTGTTGTTCAGTTGTTTGATATATAGTTATTTTGATCCTGAATAAAAGCCATTAAACCTTAAAATAGTGACTTTTGCCGATGATCTCCTGGTTTACTTGGAGGAACCCCAGAGATATTAGCAATTTTGTTAGAGAGTTTTCGCGAATATGGGATCTTTGCAGGTTTGCATTTAAATTTGGAAAAATCAGAAGCCTTAGCTGGGAAGGAGGAATTGCGAAAGGAGTAGGGGGATTCTTTCCCACTTAATTGGGTGCAGGGCTCTTTTCGATACTTGGGAACCTGCATGGTTATGGCCCCTGTGCAATATTATCGACTGAATGTAGATAAGCTTCTTTCAGATACTAAATGGCATTTGAATCTTTGGGCTCATTTCCCTCTTTTGTTGATGGGGAGGATACAGTTATATCGAATGATTTTATTCCCTCGATGGTTGTATGTTATGCAAACCTTGCTATTGCATTTACTCCAACGTGATATCAAGGCTTTACAGCAGTTGCTCAGCGTGTTTTTTTTTGGTCAGGGAGCAAGCCGAAGCTGAAGTGGCACTATATGATTGGCAATTGGAGCCAGGGAGGCCTAGGGATCCCTGATCTCAGTCTTTACAATCAAGTGTGTTTGCTTCATCATTTGTGAAACTGGATTTTGGAATCATCTCGGTATACGGATCTTTCTTATGAACTAGCTTATTTTTTATCCCTGGCAGCTTATTGCTCTCCTACATTCTTGCTCGACTGATATTCCATCTGGACTGTGAAATAGTCTACTTCTGTGGCCCATTTGGCACTTGTGGAGAGAGATACGCTCTAAGCCACACTGAGCCTGCAAAAAGGTGGGATAATGTGGGGTACGAATGCAATAAATAATAACTGGAATCTGGATCCCCCTAGTAGTGTGTTACTGCCTTTGATGGGTAATGGTGCATTCCAACCTAGCTTGGATAGTGTGTCATTTTGTCGATGGAGGTCTCAGGGTATCATCTTTCTGGAGCATTTAATGCATGCTGATGGTTCAATCTTGTCTCATGAAGAGTTCCAGCAGAGGTTCTCTATTACACCATCAGACCAGTTTGCATGTACACAGTTTGCTCATTTTTTTCATAGTTTACCATCTGTCACGTTGGTGAGGAAAAGTGAGCCCTTGGGCCACTGCCGAGGAGCAGCAGCGGCAGGCAAATCACCCAAACAGGAGGCAATGCAGACCACAGACAGACAGGCGCAGGCCGGACTGGAGCAGCTGGACTGGAACAGAAGCACTAAGCAGCAGCAGGAGAATAGTCCATGAATCAAGCAGAGTCTTACCGGCAGGCAGCAAAGCAGCAGGAAAACCAGGAACCACACAGAGTCTGTAGGCTGGTGGCAATCAAAAGTAAACCAGGGATCAAGCAGAGTCTTGGGCCGGCAGCAGACAGTAGAACAAACCAGGAAACAATCAGAGTCTTGGGCAGGCAGCAGACAGAAGAATAAACCAGGAAACCAGCAGAGTCTTGGGTAGGCAGCAGACAGTAGAATAAAACAGGAAACCAGCGGAGTCAAAGGCAGGCAGCAATCAGTAGAATAATCCAGGAACACAAGCAGGGTCAAAAACAGGCAAAGCAAGCATTCAGGGCAGGAACCGCAACAGCCAATGAAGGACAAGAACACAACTGAAGACCTCTGTTGCCAAGGCAAAGTCTGAAAGTTCCCAGGTGCTTAATAAAGGCAACATACAAGGGAGTTCACCAGGTAAGGGTGCTGCTAAGTTCCAAAAATCCGAAGACAGTCTGGAAGGCTGGACGATCCCTAGGTCAGGGTCTAGGAAGTTTACAGTCAATGCTGAGATTTGCTATTATATTTAAAATCACCCCCAACAATCAAGCGTTAGTCTGGGTATCTGACTAATTGGGCGATCAAGGAGGAGAAAAATGTATGATTATATACATTCGGTGCATAAACATTACATAGCATCAACCGTACTCCCCATACTTCTCCCATTACTATAATAAACCTACCCTCTTTATCTTGTATTTGTTTATGTTAATGAAACGGAAGTTGGTTATGCATCAAGATCGCCACTCCCCTCTGGCGCTCTTTAAATACAGAGAAATAGACTTTTCTCATCCAGTCCCTCTTAAGTTTTGCAGATTCAGCACCAGGTAAGTGGGTCTCCAGCAGGAATGCTATGTCTGCCTTTAATTTTTTCAGACTTTGGAGCACTCTAGTTTGCTTAACAGGAGAATTAATACCATCAGCATTTAGTGTAACTACTGTGAGGTCAGCCATAGTCCCAAGAAAACTTATGATAGTCAGCTAAAAGGTCCTGAAATAAGTACCACCCCCAAGCCTACCAGCTAGGCTCAGTGGTACACAACTGGCACTTCCAATACTTTTGAAGACTCTGAGATCCTGAAAAGGATCTCCCCTGATTCCCTAACCATAACTCCCATTCACAAGCATTCTCAATCATACAACCCACTATCGCAACGAATCCCCCACCATGTATTCCCCTTCCCTCCCAAAACCTCCCAATCCTCTACCAAACACATTAGTACCCCCACCTCTGGTGCTCATCCCTATGCAGCTCCCTCCACCCCATCCCAGAAGCCCCATAGGAACCCTCATGCCATATGATTTCAACTTAATCCCCTGCTATCTTTTCTGATGCCTCAGAGCAAACACAAAAACAATCTTCCCCCCCCCCCCCCCCCCCATGGCTCTGGGCTCACTAACATATAAGAGCTAATAACTCACTAACTAATCTCCCCTCTATCGCTCTAGAAAAAAGGTTGATGAATGCCACATCATTCTCTCAGTTCGCAATTGTCCATTTGAAGGTGTCCAGGATAGTCATGAGAACTCATCACTATTCTTGCTATAGGTCGTTGGCCCATTAAGGTTCACAGATGACAAAGCTACCCAGCACCCAATTGCTCCCTCATAGCAACTGAGAGATTCCCTGTGGTTAGCATCCATCCATGGCCAGATAGATCATTCATAACGGATCTATTGTCATGTCCCCTACCTCAATGCAAGCGGCGTCCTCAGGCTGTTTGGGGTCCCGTTGACACACACACTTGACTGGCAGTGCCCTGAGCCATGTGTGTGTAGTTCTTCTCTGGGTTTGTTCAGAGAGCGGTGGTTGCAGGCTCCTTAATTGCTTTGCCTCCATGTACCTGTTTCTGCTCTCTCTCTCTGCCTGGCTTCCAGGCTCTTTGATTGCTTTGCTTCCATCCACCTGGGACTGCTCTCCCTCTGCCTGGCTTCCCTTGCTTCTCTCCTATTGGTCTTCTGCTTCCTCCTTCCCCTGCTCTTGTCCTATGGCTGTGCTCCTTCTCCGTGCTGGTTCCTGCTGATGTCAGATGCCAGCACTTTATCAGCTGAGCTCTTCCTGGACTCCATGCTTCGGCTTTTACTTTGGTAGGTGTTACTTGTTGAGTAGTTTGCTTCTTATCTACTTGTCCCTTGTTGTTGACTTTGCCTGTACCTGGATCACGCTGTTGCCTGCTGCCTGCCTATTGACTTTGCCTGTACCTGGCTTACTCACTTGCCTGCTGCCTGCCTATTGACTTTACCTGTGCCTGGATTACTCTCTTGCCTGCTGCCTGCCTACTGACCTTCCCTGTACCCGGATTACTCTCTTGACCTGCTGCCTACCTACTGACTTTGCCTGTACCTGGATTACTCTCTTGACCTGCTGCCTGCCTACTGACTTTGCCTGTACCTGGATTACCCTCTTGACCAGCTGCCTGCCTACTGACTTTATTTGTGTCTGGATTACTCTCTTGCCTATTGCTTGCCTATTGCCATTGCCTGTACCTGGATTATGCCCCTGCCTGCTGCTTGCCTGTTGACATTGCCTGTTCCTTGATTACTCCCCTGCCTGCTGCCTGCCTATTGACTGCCTGTACCTGGATCACTCTCCTGCCTGCTGCCTGCCTGGCCGATATGTTCACCACCCCACTTCCAGCTCCATCTCGTAAGTCCTGCAGGCCGCCCGCACCTAGGGGCTCAACCTCTGGGAAACGGCGGTCAGCACAGGTGAAACCTGGGGTTGTCTGGCCACCAAGCAGAACCTGGTCTGAGTACCGGGCTCAGCAATGTTCTACTTGGTACAAGAACTCACTAGTCTGACATCTATGCCCCATCGCAAAATAATTGCAACAGTCCATTCAAAAAGAACAAAAAAACAAATCCTGGAGCAGATTAAAGCCATATCCAAAAGCAAGGTTTTTCTGTCTGGAGATTGAATTACCCACTCTGTTACTCCGAGTCTGGTCTGAGCTTCCAAGATGGTGTTTTTGAATAACATCCACGCCTGATTTAGTGTCCCAACTGTAGCAGCCGATCCTTTTAGCTTCTTTTTAACCATTTTCCTAATGTTATTATATTCATGCTTTCAAAAATTAAATGCAGCTACAGTAGATTTTCTTTGCAGGTTCATCCCAGATAGTAGCTCAAACGTGGTCATGTTATGATCACTGTTT
Source organism: Microcaecilia unicolor (assembly GCF_901765095.1). Classification (NCBI taxonomy): domain Eukaryota; kingdom Metazoa; phylum Chordata; class Amphibia; order Gymnophiona; family Siphonopidae; genus Microcaecilia; species Microcaecilia unicolor. Next base: position 243,790,148 of record NC_044031.1, on the reverse strand, counting down.
CCCAGGGAACGCAACACCACCACCTCTCGCACTATGCCCTGCACGCCACAAAGGACCAGATCCAAAATGGCTTCCCCACTCGTCACTTCCTGGACAACCAGCTTAACCCTAGTTTTCTCATCTTCAGCCCAATGTATTCTGCAGGACAAAAATCACCAAGCCGCACTGGTGACTCATCTTGTTAATTAAAGCAGCATAAACATAGAAAAGAAGTATAAATAGACATGATGCCATCTGGTGCAGTTGGCAATACTGATACAGACATATTGTACAGTATCAATTTTGGAAATAACTATCAAATCACTTTTGTGGGACAGACTTTCATATAGATGATATGTACTTTGTCACAAAATGTGGTGGATGCACTGTACAAGGCAAAAAAACAGTAGAGGAAACAAAAACAAACAACCTCTCGCAGATGGTGTCGAAATTATCTTTATTTAAATAAACTTCAAAGTGGTTCTATAACAAGGGAGACCTGACATGACTCATGTTTCGGGCCCACTGGCCTGCATCAGGGGTCTAAAAACTTGTCATATCATTCATATTCCCAGCTAAATCCACAAAACAGTCAATCAGTTGGTAGCTTCTATCCAAAGAAAGACACTTTGCTGACAAATTGCTGGCTAAACGCCACTCTATGTAAACAAAGAAAAGCACAGTACTCATAGACCCAAAAGAACCACATATTGAAATTTGCCCATGTAGTTTTATTTTACTATAAATGAATGTTTTACTTTGCTGTTCCCAACCATACTTCAATTAATTAAACAGTCCGCCAGCACTCCTGAATAGAGGAGGGCTGTGATAATGCAGCCTGACTACATGGTGTTTCCTTTGAATTCCCATTCAACTGAATTGTTTTATTCCTAGTGAAGCTTCTGAAAATTTTGCCAGTAGGATGAGCCCTGAACTATTAATGCTGTGCATTTTTTTTTAAATATAAAAACATATGATTTTTGAGGGTCCTTTACTTGGCTCTAATTACAAAGCAGCCCTAACAGAACAGTTGAGAATATGCCAAAAAGGCAGCTTATATATCCTGCTCTGTTAAGAGCCTTCATTTTATATTATGACTTTGACAAGCGTAATAACTTCAGCCCAGTAAAAAAAAAAAAAAAGAACACAAAAATATAACGTTTCAAGGTGGAGAGCAGCTGGGGAATAAAACTGTTGAAAATAAAGCTTCCTTCCCCACCCTATATATAGGGGCGGGAGCGGAAGAAAACCAAGTAAAAGGCAAAAAGAAAGTAGGAGAAGAAAAAAAAAAATCCAAGGCACCGCTGGGATTCGAACCCAGGATCTCCTGTTTACTAGACAGGCGCTTTAACCAACTAAGCCACGGCGCCGCACTGCACAGAGCCTGCCTGTAGAACTTCTCACAATCTCTCACCGCCCCGTGTTCTTGCATCGTATTAAAAAAATAAGTCAAAACTTTAGGAAAATGGCAATCGCTGTTTCGCACCGCATAGAAAGAATATCTGTGCTTAACCAGCCTCCATATCGTGTCAGCTAATAAACAAAACTTTATTTGCTAACACGATGTAAGTAGATCTGGATTTTTAACTTTTGCTCCTACTGTAGTTACAGCTTTTGAGCACTTGAGGACAGGATCTTTTACATATCACAAGCTTTTATGTGGCCGTAAGTAAAAGACAAATAAAATACTGAAAATCTTGAACTTTCCATTAAAAAAACAAATGCAAACCCTATCCTTTGCCGTCTAACTTGCTAATTCGCTAATAAAAATGATTTGAAATACGTGGAAAGAATGGAATAATTTTGAATGGAGCTAGACGAAATGGAAGGAAAGCAAAGTCAAAGGTTGCTCAGGACGCTTACTGCACAAGCAGGGTAAGAAACGTTATAGTACCCTGAGGACGCAAAAGAGCAGCTGCAGTCAAACCAAAACAACAGATCCTGACAGTCATACAAACTCGAAGAATCATCAGCACATACTGTAACCTGGCTTTTGTTGAGTTTGTCAAAATCTTGGGGAGCTGCAGGCTAGGAGCCTGATAGCTATAGGCAGAGACCCATGGATAAGCAGCCAGTGTCCAGTGGCCTGGAGTTCTCTACCAACAGTGTTGACCTGGCTGGTAACATGTTAGCAGATGTGACTGAATAGAGCTGTGAGCAGATGATAAAAGAGGAAAGAGATGGGAAGAGAATGGGTAGGAGGGGAAAACAGGAGGAAAGTTTAGCTGGTGTAGCTAGGGTTACGATATGTCCAGATTCCCCCAGACATGTCCTCCTCTTCAGGGGACTGTCAGAGGTCCAGGTGGCTTTTACCAGCCTGCCCGTTTGGGTTTCTGGGATGGCTGGCCTTATCTGTCCCCTCCCCCACCCCCACCCCCACCCCACAAACCCACCTGCCCTGGTGGTCTAGTGATCTCTTTGGAGCAGGAAAGAATCCCACTCTTTCCTGCCTGCTGCCGAGACTTCATGCACTGGCCTCACAAGACTGTGCAGCAGGGTACAGTGGGGCCATGGTGGCATCTCATTTTTTTGTGTCTTTTTTTGTCTCCACAAATATGGTAACCCTAGGTGTAGCCCACTCAACACAAGCACACTCCCACCCAAACACACATCCCCACACACATACTCCCACCCAGGGCCGTGCCTAGGGTCTCTGGCGCCCCCCTGCAGACTATCAGTTGGCGCCCCCCCCCCCCCGTGAAAATGATCACGCCCCCCCCCCCCTCCCGGTGAAAATGATCGCTCACCACTTGCTACACTGACAGGAATTGTCAGCAATATTCTTAGAAACAAATTGCTATACATTGCAAAATAAGATAGCAGACGTAAATTCTCAAAGTGGACATATTCCAAACGCTAAAATGAAAATAAATGATTTTTTTCTACTTTTGTTGTCTGGTGACTTTCTTTTTCCGATCATGCTGGCCTAGTATCTGTCTGCTGCTATCTGTCCTCTTAACTCCATTTCCAGGGCTTCCTTTCCATTTATTTATTTACTTTCCCCCTTTCTTCTTCATTTCTTGCTCTATATCCATTTCCAGCAATTTCTTCTCTCTCCCTGGGTCCTGTCCTCCCATTCACGTCCATCCTTGTCCCTCTCTGCCCTTCCCTCCTCCATCCATAGCCAGCAATCCTCCTCTCTCCCCTCCCCTCCATTTCCAGCAAATTGTCCTCTCCCTGGGCCCCCATGTCCATCCTTGTCCCTCTCTGCCCTTCCCTCCTCCATCCATAGCCAGCAATCCTCCTCTCTCCCCTCCCCTCCATTTCCAGCAAATTGTCCTCTCCCTGGGCCCCCATGTCCATCCTTGTCCCTCTCTGCCCTTCCCTGCTGCATCCATAGCTAGCAATCCTCCTCTCTCCCCTCCCCTTCCAGCAATTTGTCCTCTCCCTGAGCCCTGCTGCTGCCCTCCCATCCATGCCTGTCTCTCTGCCCTCCCATCCATGCCTCTCTGCTCTTTCCTCCGCACCCTGGGGCCTTTAAATCTTTTACTTCCGGTCACAGCAGCGTCAGTGAAAGCGGAGCGCAGCCGACGTCTCCCTTCCCTTCGCGCTCTTGGTTCCCTCAGTGTCCGCCTTCTTCTGATGTCAGAAGAAGGCGGGACACTGAGGGAACCAATGAGTGCAAGGGAAGGCAGACGTCGGCAGCGCTTTCACAGACGCTGCTGTGACCAGGTAAAAGATTTAAAGGCCTTGGCAGCTCGGGGCGAGGGTAAGCACCACGGCGGCGCCCTCCAGAGGTGGGCGCCCCCCTGCGGCGCTTACCCCGCTTACCGCATCGGCACGGCCCTGCTCCCACCTTCTACACTCACACTCCATGCCCCCTTACACCTTTCAGTCACACATACACAGACACCTTCATACCCATCGAGCACCCCTACCCCCAGACCCACTTGTGCACCCATGCTGTCACCCCACAAGTACCATCATACCCTTCCCTGTACCCCTAGCACACACACAACACCTCCTCATACCCCTATTCATATATCTTCACACCCCTCTACTCTCTCACACTCTCCTCAGTCATAGCCATGGGTGGGCCCAGCCCACTCACTTTGGGCTTGAGCCATCCAGCCGAGGTGCATCCTTGCTGCAGTGGGCAGGGATCCCCAAGCCTTACCAGCTGAAGACCTCCTCAAAGACGCTGTGAACTCCCCCAGCACAGCTTGTCAGTCAGCAGCATCTTTAGTGAACAGCCCAATGCTATTACCTTATGCATACTCAGTTTGCACACATGAACCTGAGCATGTACCAGGTGGCCTACCTGGCTGTTGCAGTTCACACATATATGGTGGAAGCAAGGGCGTAGCCAGACCTCATCGGGAGAGGGGTCCAGAGCCCAAGGTGAGGGAGCACATTTTAGCCCCCCCCCGCCACTTTTGACCCCCCCCTCCCACCGCCGCCAGGTACCCTAGCTGGCGGGGTCCCCAACCCCCGCCAGCCATAGTCCTCTTCAGCGCCAGTATCCGGCGCGTTCGCTGATCTGTTTCTGTGCAGGACATCAAGACTCACAGAAACAGATCAGCGGATGCGCCGGAAACCGGGGCTGAAGAGGACTTTGGCTGGCGGGGGTTGGGGACCCCCGCCAGCAAAGGTACCTGGCAGTGGCGGCAGGAGGGGGGGTCAAAAGTGGCAGAGGAGGGTCGGCGGGGGGGGGGGTCGAAAGTAGAGGGGGCCAGGGCTAAATCTGTGTGGGCCCATGCCCCCGTGGCCCCTACTAGCTATGCCCCTGGGTGGAAGTATGTGCGGTCAGACATTACTGCTTCCCTCTGGGCCTCCTTAACTTAGCTGTGCCCTGAACTTTTATACTTCCTGGGCCATGCCCTTCTGGCTCTGGCCCTTCCATGGCTCTTCCCTCCTGGGCAGGACTGTGAGTTTTAAGGTGGTTCTACCACTGTGAGGGAGTGCCATGAAGTAAGAGTGGTAGTGTCCTATAGACTCTCTCACAGTCTTTTTCTGATAGAATAGTGCCAGTATCAAATGACTGTTATGCAGTGGCGTAGCCACAGGTGGGCCTGAGTGGGCCAGGGCCCACCCACTTAGGGTTCAGGCCCACCCAACAGTAGCACACATTTAGTGGTAGCTGGTGGGGATCCCCAGCTCCACCAGCTGAAGACCTCCCCCTGATGGTAATTAAAACGCTACTCTCTTTGATACTGGCACCTTCTCATGCTCAGTCTTCAGCGCATGCCTGCTGCAGACTGCCAAGGTGGAAAGAAGCATTTTCCCACCAGCTGAGACATTTTTTTTTTGGTAGTGGTGTGGGGGGGGGGGGGGGGGGGGGAGGGGGAGAACACTTGGTGCCCACCCACTTCTTGCCTAGGCCCACCCAAAATCTGTTGTCTGGCTACGCTCCTGCTGTTATGGTCTAGAGATACAGTTTTTTTGTTTTGCTGGTAAACAGATGCTTTCGGATTACATTTGCTTTAGCTAACAGCTTGTAACACTAGGGGGCGCTGTGCTTATGACAACACAAAAGCCACCAGACACAATATGTGGTATATCGCTTTTATTGGTGATACATATGTGAACACATACACCAAGATACTTACAGCAACCGCAATTCAGTCAGCATCTGGGAAGACCACCAGGGAAGCACTGGCTCTCCTCAGAGATTGCAGGGAAATACCCTTCACTGAACAAGGCGTCCCTATGTCCAGGCAAGCTTCTAAAGAAAGTCCTGTGCTCCCCCCTCTTTTATAGTGTGAAACAAACAACTGTGCGTGTGAAGATGAGCTAGCTCATAACTCCCCCAGACCTGCATAGGCTGAAGGTGCCTTTCCCAGACTTGCACAAGCTGGCATCCCTTAAACAACCAGCCTGTTTCCCATAACAGAGAATAACTCCCCCCAGACCTGCACAGGCTGAAGGTGTCTTTCCCATACGTGCTGGCATCCCTTAAACAACTAGCCTGTTTCCCATAATAGAGAATATCAACACATAATTACAGCCAAAACATTCCACTCATTCCATCCCCAGCTGACCCTCAACCCCATGTATTACATTCCACCCCTTGATATTTTCTGCTTATGAGGAGACAGAAGTATACATAGTATTATGGACGACCGTAGGTCGTTTCCAAATTTTACAAGTCAAAATACAATTCCAAATCACTAGCAGGATGCTAACTAATAGTACTATAAGTAAAGGATGAGTGATCCAGTTTAGGAAAGCATCTGCACTAGGAGAATGTCCCAATAATGGATCCCACCAATTATGATGTAATTTACTTCGAATATTTTCTGCCACTATACGAACAGTGTGATTGTCAAATTGAGCATCTACTTGCATGACTCTTAAGGTGTGATTCACACCTTGAATATACTCATTAATAAGAGAGGATATATGCAACATGTGGGTCAACTTACTATAATTTACAGCTAAAATTGGCTCCGTAAATAAGGTATAATTGTACTGTATGAAAGCAGAATTAAATAAATTCGGATATAATACATACTTTTGTCCTTTCCACCAAAATACTGATATGCTAGTAAAACAGGAACTGACTCCTGACAGATCGGTCAGGAAGGTATTATTTGACAAAGTTGTGAAATTAGCAGTGGAAATACATAATGTCCGCGGACTAATTTCTACAAAGAACTCATAGTTGGCAGGGAAAACAGTAAATGTGCATTCCCCAAAACGTGGGGATAAGCAAGGTTCAAATTGTGGTGGCTGGAAAGGACAAATCATGCGATTTCCCTGCTCATTACACCTATCCAATTATATGTCTCATTATATACAGTTATATACTCCCCATTCATATGCGGGGCCCAAAAGGTTACGATACCAGAAACATTCACTAATACTGGAGATATATAATACTTACATACTATATGAGTATAGAAAATCTTATATGAAGATAAAACCCCTGTACAGAATCGATCAGTACAGACTGTACTCTCTGAATGTGGGAACAACCACTCATCAACCGGAGTATATCCAGCGAAAAGGGTCTGCAACTGGGTATGCATCCCCAATTGTAGAGCCATCTGGACTCTGTCCCGCTGATGCAAAGCGTACAACGTCTGTAATGAACACCAAGTATAATTCAATGCTTTTGTCAAAGAAGTGTCAGTATAATTTTCAAACTTAAAAGTTTGGGCTAATAAATGATTAATGTCTGCTATCGCAGACACCATTAATTGTCCTGTTCCTGGAATGGCAGGTAACCAATTGGCTAAAATATTCAGTTCAGTATACAAGTCCTTACCTAGATAGTGTAGTTTACTAAACAGAGTATCTGTATCTACAGTATTCAGAATTCCCAGTCCAGTTCCCGCAGCCCCTAAAATAGTAACATACCATGCTCGCCGTACCCTAGTACAGCGAGGCAAGTGTGGAAATGTAACATTGTAAGTTAATACAGTCTTTCTATACTGCATAGACATGTTTTTGCATGTAGTGGGAATGCGTGACAGTGGAGCAGGATTAGTCATATTACTAACAGCAAGCAACACATGCAACAAGTCCATCCAGGGTGCAAAACGGTTTGCAATTGGTGTAGCATTAGTGAAAATCCATTCAGCAGTTCGATTCAAAGTAATATTTACTATAGAGCTGTTACAAGTTTGGAGGAACTGCATTTTGCGTGTCCGATTCCATAGTCTCCATATCTGGTCCCGCAATCCCATAGGCTGGATGCACATAACCCAGGAAGTAGCATTTTGGATAGTCACATTCACAAAACTGGATGAAACAACTACAAAGCGCTGTTCAGTTTTATGAAACACAGCTTGGGAAGCAGTTACGTTCAATACCGGACATGCAGTATGACATGTATAATTATCTTGCTGTAAGGTCGAGTTATTTTTGTTGCTCCACCAATAGTGGACACGCGAGGCCACTCCCAGCACCCGCTCGCCGGGAGTACGGGCATCGAGTTCCCAACCCAAACAGAGAAACAGTATGCCCTGAAACAAAAAGAAATAGAGAAACACATATAAATCCTATTCCCTTAAATAACAATGATCAGCAGGAACATTCGTCCAACTCTGTTGTCCTGGCTGAACTACTGTAACAGTATTGTCCTCCCCTCGGGCTATAATTTCAGCAGGTTGAGGAGGACCTGGGTGTGCAGGGTCCTGATGCCATACCCGACCACCCACACCCCTCCCAGTAGACCCAAACCCAGTGCTTTTTTTGGTAGAAAAAAAGGTACCGGTACTCATTAAGGGCGGAGTCACCACACATGGCTCCACCCCTATGATAGCCACACCCACATTAACCACACCCCCTATACCAGCCATGGCGCATATAAACAGACATCATTGAAAATATTACAGTACTATAGGAGACAAAAATAACGTGATTTTTTTTCATTATAAATAATCTCTGTAAGCTCTTACAGCTCCAGTATACCCAGTGCAAAATAAGACAGCCAATGTAAATTCTCAAATTGAACATATTACAAACACTAAAATGAAAATAAAATGATTTTTTTCTACCTTTGTTGTCTGGTGACTGTTTTTCTTTCCATATTGGTCCCAGTCTGTCATTCTCCTTTCCTTTGTTTTCGCTTAACTCTTCTGTGCCATTTGTCATTTTTGTCTCCTTTTTCATTGCTTTCTTCAATATTTTTCAGGCTCTCTCTCTGTCCAGATTTAATTCATTCTTACTATCCATTCTTTAATTTCCTTCATCTACCTGTGGCTTTTCATCTTTTCCTCACCCTTGTTCTCCCCATGCCCCTTCCTCTTATTCTCCAGTCTTTCTCTATTCCCCTTTTCCATCCAGCAGCTCTGCTTTCTCTCCCCATCCTTCCAGTGTCTCCCCTATTTCTTTCTGCATTCTTCCATCCAGCGTCTTCCCTCTTTCTCTCTTCCGTTTTCCCTTTCTCCCCATCCTTCCATCTGTGTTTTTCCCTCTCTCTCCCCATCCTTCCATCTGTTTTCCCCCTCTCCACATCCTTCCATCTGTTTTCCCTCTTTCTTTCCCCATCCTTCCATCGGTTTTTCCCACTCTCCCCAATCCTTCCATCTATGTTTTTCCCTCTCTCTCCCCATCCTTCCATCTGTTTTTCCCCTCTCTCCCCAATCCTTCCATCTGTTTTTCCCTCTCTCTCCCCATCCTTCCATCTGTTTTTCCATCTCTCTCCCCATCCTTCAATCTGTATTCCCCTCTCTCTCCCCAATCCTTCCCTCTGTTGTTTTCCCTCTTTCTCTCTCTCCCCAATCCTTCCCTCTGTTGATTTCCCTCTTTCTCTCTCTCCCCAATCCTTCCCTCTGTTGTTTTCCCTCTTTCTCTCTCTCCCCAATCCTTCCCTCTGTTGTTTTCCCTTTCTCTCTTTCCCCAATCCTTCCCTCTGTTGATTTCCCTCTTTCTCTCTCTCCCCAATCCTTCCCTCTGTTGTTTTCCCTCTTTCTCTCTTTCCCCAATCCTTCCCTCTGTTGTTTTCCCTCTTTCTCTCTTTCCCCAATCCTTCCATCTGTTTTTCCCTCTCTCTCCCCATCCTTCCATCTGTTTTTCCATCTCTCTCCCCATCCTTCAATCTGTATTCCCCTCTCTCTCCCCAATCCTTCCCTCTGTTGTTTTCCCTCTTTCTCTCTTTCCCCAATCCTTCCCTCTGTTGTTTTCCCTCTTTCTCTCTCTCCCCAATCCTTCCCTCTGTTGGTTTCCCTCTCCCTGCCAAGTTTCCCGAGAACAGCGCGAAGTCACGACGTCGCGACGCACGCGGCACCAGCCCCCATTTCCGGCCGCTGCTGCTTCTCCTGTTGAGCAGCAGTGGCCGCTACACAAAGAAAAAGAAGATTTAAAAAAAAAATGAAACCTGGCTGAAACGCGGCACCCCGGCACTGTAGACAGCCATTAGGCATTGGCTGTTGCCCTGCAGCCGCTCCTCCTCTTGCCTCTACGTCACTGCCCCTGGAGGAAGACCCCGGAGGAGCGCAGTGACGTAGAGGCAAGAGGAGGGGCGGCTGCGGGGCAACAGCCAATGCCTAATGGCTGTCTACAGTGCCGGGGTGCCGCGTTTCAGCCAGGTTTGAAGTTTTTTTAAAAATCTTTTTCTTTGTGTAGCGGCTGCTGCTGCTCAACAGGAGAAGCAGCAGCGGCCGGAAATGGGGGCTGGCACTGCGTGCGGGACATAGACTCACGGGGCGGGGGAAGCAAAAAAAAAAAAAGGTGCCGGTACGCCGTACCGTTGCGTACCGGCACAAAAAAAGCACTGCCCAAACCCCTGTGTACCTCGCTCAGTGACTCCCACAAAATCAGAAATTTGAGTAAAAGAGGAGGAATTGACAAGAATTATCAACAATTGTGCTATCCTATCCCCAGCCTGCACCATTACATCCTCCTCAGTGTGATTCATCAGAAGGACTATGACCTCCCCCTGATAATCTCTGTCAATGACACCTCCCACAGGAAGTAAGCCACGAAAAGCCCAACTGGAATGGGCCGCAATCTGAGCATAATGGCCAGCTGGGAGAGATAAAGCAAACCCGGCTGGAAATTTTGTCACCACTCGGGACGCACAAAGAGTGTCAAAGAGGGCTACAAGATCAAAACCAGCAGCGTCAACCATATGACGGAGTGGTATAACAGCTTTCGGATGCGAAATTGGTAAAGGGCCAATATAATCTAGTTGCCAAATTTGGCCAGGTAACTTACCTCGAGCAAGTGTACCTTTGACTGGGTGTGGTATAGGGCGTTTAGAGGTTATAGGGGAAACATGTGCATCAACATGATAGACATAGGCAGAAGTAGATTGCAGAATTCACTAATTTCTTGCCATAACTGTGATCCCCAAACCAGTTTAGTATGAATATACCAATCATTCTGTTTCCATGTAGGTAACCAGGTTGTTAATCCATTTGCCACAGCCCATGAATCAGTATATATGTATGCCTCTGGCGCATTTTGTTTAAGTACCAGATAGACATCAGTGCAGCTTCTATAGCTCCATTTTGTATCCATATGAACACATGGATACAAGCTTTCTGTATGTTCCCTACATTGCAGATAGTTGATGTGGATTGCTACAACAGGTAGGTGTTTACAGTCCGTGCTTCCTTTTCAGCCAGACAACTCAGTAGTGTTGTATGGACTGGGCATAGTTTTCTGATGTAACTAAGTATGACAGTACTGTAGTTTTGTGAGCATCTCTTAAATGGCTTTAGGACTGGTCTGGTGTGATCAGTACTATATAGAAATATTCTGCAGACAGCATTGCCACAGGCTTCCTAAAAACTACTATGTAGATATCAGAGATGGCCTCACTGTTAGCTGAGACATCATGGATCATGTTTTGGGGTAGTCTAAAAATAAATTTGGAACATATCAAGTGACATCAAATTCGAACATATCATCACCATGGAAAGCAGACTGTGGAGTACCTCAAGGATCATCACTATTACCACTCCTTTTCAACCTAATGATGACCCCACTAGCAAAGTCCTTATCCAGTCAAGGCCTCAACCCTTTCATATACGCAGATGATGTCACAATATACATCCCATGCAAACATGACCTTAGAGAAATCACCAAAGAAATCAAACTCAGCCTGAACATCATGAACTCATGGGCAAATGCATTTCAACTAAAACGTAACACAGAAAAAACACACAGTCTCATCCTCTCATCCCAATATAACACGAACAAACCCACCAACATAACCACCTCAGACTACATCCTCCCTATCTCAGACAGCCTGAAAATTCTCGGAGTCACAATCGACCGAAACCTCACACTAGAGAGCCAAGTGAAAACTACAACGAAGAAAATGTTCCACTCAATGTGGAAGCTCAAACGAGTGAAACCTTTTTTCTAATTGTTTATTTATTAATTTCAATTTAAATATCAAGCAACAGTTGTACAGAAAAGTAGTTAAATACAATATTACTTCTATAAAGAAGAATAACGAAGAAAATGAAAAAATCACACTATTAAAGATCTTATACATATTCAACATACTCAAGTCCACAATTAAGATTCAACCATTTGAATAATGGAAACAAGGTGTAACTTAAAGAAAATTGAAATAAACCTGTGTAGTTAGGAAAGAATATACTATTTCAGGGTTTTTAGTTCTCACTTTCAATTCTCTTGGTTACCAGAAATTCAGTGAGCTGTGTAGGTTCAAAGAAAACATATTTTGTTGAATGAAATCTAACTATGCATTTACACGGGTAATGAAGAAAGAAAGAAGCTCCCATCTACAATACTCCAGGTCTACTTAGAAGAAATAGACGTCTACGCTTTTGGGTCTCTTTTGTCACATCTGGAAAGAGTCTTATTTTTAGTCCAAGAAATTCTTTATTCCTGTTTTTAAAGAAAAGTCTCATCATCCATGCCTTATCCAGTGCTAAAACGACGGTCGCCATTAATGTAGAGGAAATAACCATTTCTGTATCCGAGGAGTCCAGAATAGTAGATATATCTAAAAGAGAGTCTGAAGTCTCTTGGCTTCTTGTCGGTTTAACTGGTAAATAATATATCTGCGAAAAAGGAGGTATTGATTCTTCAAGAATCTGAAGCACCTCTTTTATATACCTTTTTAACATTTCTTTAGGTGATATTGTTTTAACTTTAGGAAAATTAATAAAACTTAAGTTATTATTTCTCTGATTATTTTCCAAGGCTTCAATTTTCCTACACATATTCGTTAAGTCTTTAATCATTACAACTTGTGTTCCTTGCATTTTTTGTTCTTTTTGATCTTGCTTTTGTATTTTTTTCATTCAGTTTTAAGTTCAATAGTTTTTATTAAAGAAGATGCAGTTTAACATTGTAATTGAGTATTGTATACAATCCTTTTCATTCAGTTTTAAAACATCATCAGTAACCTTCACCAGGTTCTCTGATAATGTTTGAGTTTGTAATTCCAATTGTTGACTCTGTGGACATAAGACCTTACCAAGATTGGCAATTAAGGCCCATAAAGAGTCTAATGTAACTTCAGATGGTTTTTCTAAGAAGGAAAAAGTTTGCATAGATTGATTTTTTTGAGAGGAGTTACTTATTTCACTGCCCGTATTCAAGAGATCTCCTGCAGGCTAAGTTGTTTGTCTCACAGCACCGTCGGTATCCAAAATCTTGGAACTCCTCAAATCATCTCCTAGTTGTTTCTGTGCCTCGTATCCACCCAATTCCGCTATGGGTGAAACCGCCAATGGAGTGCTCGCTTTCTGTGGTTGTGGGGGGGGGGGAACCCTTTGGTCTGGGCTCAAAGTAACTTCCAGCACTGGTGTCAGCCCTGGGCCTCCACTCGCTCCGGCGGACGCAAGCGTGCCGCTCACAGACCCACTTCTTTCCTGTGAGTTCCGCACAAACGTGTCCATGGATCCGATCACCGGGACGGCAGGTCGACCCGAGGCCACCACGGAGGTCGATTTGCCCCTTCGCTTTGGCATTGCGAGGCCTAGAACACAAAAGCAGAAACCTCAGCTACCTCAGGTTTAGTCCAATCCGCCATCTTGAATCCCATTTGGAAATCGTGAAACCTTTTTTCCCGAGGGAAATATTTTGCAACTTGGTACAATCTATGGTACTAAGCCATCTAGACTACTGCAACAAAATCTATGCGGGATGCAAAGAATAAATCATAAAGAAACTCCAAACTGCTCAAAACACAGCAGCCAGACTTATATTTGGAAAAATTAAATTCGAAAGCGCCAAACCCCTACGAGAAAAACTGTACCGGCTCCCAATCAAGGAACATATCGCGTTCAAAATCTGCACCCGGGTTCCTGTCAAACAAAGCTTCACAAAGCACCACATTTTCTTTTTGTACAATCAATGGTCCTAAGCCATGCAGATTACTGCAACGGAATTTATGCGGGATGTAAAGAACAACTCACAAAAAAACCCAGCCCGCCAAAAACACAGCAGCCAGAATGATATATGGTAAAACACAATTCAAAAGTGCTAAACCCTTTCAAGAAAAGCTGCACTGGCTCCCAATCAAAGAACGGATCATCTTCAAAATCTGCACTTTGGTCCACAAAATCATCTACGGAAAAGTCCCGGGATACATGACAGACCTCATAGACCTACCAACCAGAAACACATCAAGATCAACACGAACATACCTAAATCTCCATCACCCAAGCTGCAAAGGACTCAAATACAAATCAACCTATGCATCCAGCTTCTCCTATATAAGCACACAACAATGGAACGCAATACCAAAAGGCGTGAAAACAACATACGACCACCTGAACTTCCGGAAATAACTAAAAACTAACTTGTTAAAAAAGGCATACCCTAACGATCCAACTTAAATGCCTTAACCCAGCAACACAACAAAACCAAAGCTCATACTGGACATAACTTAACTCTTCTTTCTTACGATTCCCCAATGTGTCTGTCACATATGAACTTTACCACAACCTCACTTTGTATTTGTTAAAACCGGTATTGACGATCGCCTCTACGGTACTATATAAGCCACACTGAGCCTGCAAATAGGTGGGAAAATGTGGGATACAAATGTAACAAATAATAATAATAATAATACTGGGTTCAATTCCCTCTGCATCCCCTTGTCACTCAGGCCGAATCACCTTATCCCATATAACTACATGTTTATAGTAGCTATTTTTATTTTGGATTAGGAAAGAGGGTAGAGAAATTGTGCAGCCTCTGACTGTTCCCAGGTGTGCAGCCCTCTCTTCTGTTAAGAGGTTTGTGGACCTTACTTATTTGGCCCAATACACTCTAATCTTGTTTTATGTGTCTTCCAATATCCTTAATGGATAGTGTTCTGTCTCTAGTGCTCATGCTATAATGAGAATCACATGAATCCCAAAAGACTGTGGGCAGCTGGTCAGTTGAGAGAGTATGTGTATCTACACCCCTCCCCCTGGTGTTTGGACATAGGAGTGTATTGAGTTCTGTCTGGCTCAGGGATGTTTGATAGGATTTCCATCCTCATGCAGAGATACCCAGTTCACTAATCCCAGGCTGGAGAGGTTGGGCCATTCCAGAACTTCTAACTACCTCATCCTGGAGCATTATGGAACTTTCTGCACTGATTTCAAAGGCCAGGATCAGCCATTACAAATCCCACACTGCTTTAGAATGTAAGTTCCAAATGAGGACAGGACCCAATCAGTGCTGCAAGATCCATTATGCACCAGGATAGGGCAGTTAGAAACTAAAGAGTGGCCCCAAATGGGTAGCCTGGAACTGGCTAACTTGGCATCTTTCTGTAGTGCTTATCTGGGAAAGAAGAGAGACTGGCCTGGATCATTGAACCAGGGTATGAACTGTGCACCCTGAACATCAAAGATGTATGTTATGGAGTTTAAAACAAGGAGGTTTAACTACAGGACATGGCGTCATACCCCCAGTGGCACATGGGGCATACACACTTTGAACAAAGAGCTTTCACATTTCCATCAATGCAGCCACTGCTATGTGTGAATTAGAGAGCTGCACAGGAACTGGGCTAGCAAGATTCCTGCGGATACCATGGGAATCCCACGGGATCCCTTCCAGGACTGCGGGGATCCCATGGGGATGGGCCAAGGTCCACAGGGATCCCACGGGGATGGACCTGGGTCCTGCGGGGTTCCCGCAGAACTGAATGGAGTGAAGGGGAAACAGATACTACCCTGTCTTCAACTTCCCATTCACCTCTCCAGCCCTGGATGGCCTCCCTACACATACCTCGCGTCACCCTGGTGGTCTAGTGGCTTGCTTCAAGGCAGGAAAGGTCCCCACGCTTTCCTGCCTGCTACCGCTGATCCTTTTGCTGGTGCCGCCGCTTGTTTAAGATGGCTGCTGAGATTTCAAGCGGCAGTCTTGTGAGGCTGCCATTTGAACTCTCAGTGGCCATTTTAAACAAGCGGCCGCAGCAAGAGGATCAGCGGCAGCGGGCAGATAATGTTGGTAGCATTTTTATTTAATCACACATATTTTCAAACATACTGACTTGTGTAGCATACGGATGTACACAGAGGAAGTATAATAATGGAATAATTTTTCATAGGTACAGTAGTAATTTGTTTATAAATTATGATCAGTGTGTAATTTGGAGTTGTTTAAAGAGACACCCTAACACTGTTACATTCATGCAGTGATTTTTTTTCTCTCTTGGCAATGGAGAGATATCATGTTATGAGAACCAGGTGCTCAATATTCAGACTATCTATCTATTTATTTATTATGCTTATATCCCATATTAAACATGAATTAGGTTGAAACCAGGGAGCATTTACATTTTTTTTCCTGTGTCTACATTAAAAGAAAAAGATAGCATGTGGGAATTTGCTCCTTTTGTTTTGTGGATTGCAGTGGTATATTATACTATGGTAAATCTTATATGCTGAGCGTTTGCCTAAAGAATAACAATTCTAACAACACAATTGCAAACTTCTGTGCCTCATACAGCTTGTAGAATTAAGAGGTAAGAGACTTCAGATTCCCGGTGCTATTTCCCTTGACTTGGAAAAGCACTGCTCTGCTGCGCCAAGGGAAATAGCACCGGGAATCTGAAGTCTCTTACCTCTTAATTCTACAAGCTACATGAGGCACAGAAGTTTGCAATTGTGTTGTTAGAAGTAGTATATTATAAAAATGTGCTTGCCTTTTTTATTACTACTATTTCACAGAGAGGTATTGAATGAGGGAAGGGTTTCCTTCATGTAGATGTTCTGTCCAACGTCAGTCTAAATGTGCCAACATTGTCCAGTTCATCACTTTATTAGCTGCCAAGATTATACAAAGTTAATTATGTTCAGTGGAAAATAAATCTCTTGCCTCAGGCTGCTTGCTTTGTGAATATTCTATCACGGTTTCATTATTTATTTATTTATTTTATTTATTTGTTACATTTGTACCCCACATTTTCCCACCTATTTGCAGGCTCAGTGTGGCTTACATAGTACCGTAAAGGCATTTGCCAATTCGGTTGATAACAAATTCAAGGTTATATTGTGGTCAAATGAGGTAGGTGTGAATCAGGCGTCATGAGGGTCGAAGGGAATGAAGATTGTAAATTGCCCAGTACGATCACTGGTTATGCTGTGTTGCTGGGTGTGAGGATTTACGTTGGATCGGTGGGATAGGCCTTTTTGAAGAGGTGGGTTTTTAGTGATTTCCTGAAGTTTAGGTGGTCATGGATTGTTTTCACAGCTTTTGGGAGTCCATTCCATAGTTGTGCACTTATGTAGGAGAAGCTGGATGCGTAAGTTGTTTTGTATTGAAGTCCTTTGCAATTTGGGTAATGTAGGTTTAGGTATGATCGTGATGATCCGATTCCATTTCTGGTTGGTAGATCTATGAGGTCTGTCGTGTATCCTGGGACTACGCAGTAGATAATTTTGTGGACCAAAGTGCAGATTTTGAAGATGATCCGTTCTTTGATTGGGAGCCAGTGCAGCTTTTCTTGAAAGGGTTTAGCACTTTTGAATTGTGTTTTACCATATATCATTCTGGCTGCTGTGTTTTTGGCGGGCTGGGTTTTTTTGTGAGTTGTTCTTTACATCCCGCATAAATTCCGTTGCAGTAATCTGCATGGCTTAGGACCATTGATTGTACAAAAAGAAAATGTGGTGCTTTGTAAAGCTTTGTTTGACAGGAACACCCTTGCTAAGGTAAAGTTTCCTCCAGCTCTTTGTGGGAAGAACTGTAGAGGCAGCTGCTTTAAAAAAAAAAAATCCAGAGTTTCCGGTGACGTCATGACCGTGAGAGGTTGAGCACTTCGATCTCTCCAGCTCCTAGCCTCCCTTTGAAGCCATTAAACGGTGCAAATAAGACCCCAGCTCGCAACAACTAGCGAATCGACGTCTCCTCGATCAGCTGATCAATTTTTCTAACTCTCCGGTGGCGAAATGACGGCGAAAAATGCCCCGAAAGACAGACTCCGCGCCCGGGTAGGGGAAGAGAAAATGGCGCCGCCCGCGAGCCCGCCCGGCCCGACGGTTTCGTCCACATGGATCGCGGAAATCACAGCGGAGATGACAGCGGTGATGGACGATCTCTTGAACCGCCGGCTGGCCCCGATTGATAATAAACTTGAACGGGTGCAAACCCAACTCACAGATCTGTCTAAGGATTGTGCTGCTTTTCAATCGCGGGTCAGCGAGGTGGAAGACCGCGTCACGGTAGTCGAAGGCGCGCAGAATCAGATGCAGGAAAAGCTGCGGGTGCTTGAAGACAAAGTTGAGGACCTCGAAAACAGGTCCAGAAGAAATAATATCAGGATGGTGGGACTCCCGGAGAGTATACAAGAACGAGGCCTGGAGACCTTTTTGGCTCAGTGGCTGGCTGAGGAACTACAACTCCCAGAAGCCCTGGGACCAATTCACATAGAGAGGGCCCATCGGCTGGGGCAGAAGGGCACAGGAACTGGTAAGCCCAGAGTAATCATTATGCGATTCTTGGATTATGCGCAAAAGCAAGACATTTTTCGGCGACTCAGAGCGGGGAAATCGTTGGAATACGAGGGGCTGCCGGTTCGGTGTTTTCAAGACTATTCTGCAGATGTGGCAGCAAAAAGGCGCCAATTTTCGGCAATATGCTCCAAGTTGTTCCAGAAAGAGATACGTTTTGCACTGCAATACCCGGCAAAGCTGCGAATTACTCACAATGGAGCATCTAAAATTTATGAAACAACAAGCGCAGCCCAGGAGTTCTTACAGCAGTTGGACGCAGCCGCACCAGAGGATCGCTGAGAGAGGAATCGAGATATCAGCTGCCGGCAGCAGACCGGAGAGAGGAGCGACTGTGAGAAGAGGAGTTGGTATATAGATATGTTTTATACAGTGCACAGACAGGAACACTGAGGTTTAAGTGTGGTTGGAAGCACTGTATAGAAACTCTTTACATGTTATAGTTCCAGGTTCATGATGAGTGGTTGGGTCTTTGAGTGCCAGGGATAAAATTTGTTGGGAATTTGTATTGGCTTTCGGAGGGAGGGGGGAGGGACGTAGGAAGTGATGGTCCCAGTTAGTGGGTCCGAATACAGGGAACAGGGGAGGGGTTGGGATGGGGGGAGGGGGAGTAAGGGGAGAAGGTTAGAGGGACGGAGTGGGTTGGGGGGGTGGGCAGTGGGAGCCATTTCAGGCCTAAGCTACCGGGAAATAATTGTAAAGGGACAGGTCTCCCAGAACATTTTGAAGACAGGATATAGGAGTTGGTGGGGGGCTTCACTGGTGGGCAGAGGACAGAAAGAGGTACAGGAGCAGGCCTACGGCCATCAAATGGATAGGAGAACACGAACTGAGGGTGGGCAGAGGCTGGGATGCCCCCCCTCAACAACATCACAGTTATATGGTATGGGTATCATCTCACTTCAGCTAGCAGTATGGTACAAATCGTAAGCTGGAATGTAGGAGGGGTAACGTCACCTATAAAACGGTCCAAGATTCTGCAGCAGCTAAATAGACAGCATGCGGATATCGCTCTCTTACAGGAGACGCACCTGTCACGGGTGGAACATGCTAAATTATGCACTTGGTGGGTAGGTGACTGCATAGCGGCGCACGCGTAGGGGAAAAAGGGGGGTGTTGCAATTTTGTTCCGTAAAAATATTGCTACAGCAATCTGTCCACTCTTAGTGGACCCCGCGGGGCGCTATGTCATTCTGGAAGCCATAGTGGGCAAACAAAAATTGTTATTATGCAACATTTATGCCCCCAACAACTATGACAAACGGTTTTTTCAGCCTGTGATAAATTTTCTCCTTAAGCAACCACATGCAGAGATCATAGTAGGTGGTGATTTCAATGCGGTCTGGGACCCATCAATGGATAAATCAATGCCTAGCACCTCTGCGACCTACTACAACAACAAAGGCTTGTTGAAGTTGAGCCAGCTGTTAGATCTGACGGATGTTTGGAGGGTGTTTCACCCGGATGTGAAAGATTATACCCACCTTTCGCGGGCTCACTCAACTCAATCCCGCATTGATTATGTTTTAGTCTCCCGGAAGATGTTTGGGGAAATTTTAACAGCGGAGATTGGACCTTACGTAGTGTCAGACCATGCATGGGTTCGAGTGGAGTGGCAGCCCCGGGGCCAGGTCAGACGGGCTAATAGGTGGCAGTTCCCCACAGAACTTTATACAGACCCCATATTAAAGGGACGTTTACAAGCTAGCTGGGAAGGCTATGTCACACACAATCAGGCACATAGGAACGACCCGATTCTGTTCTGGGAGGCAGCTAAGGCCGTGCTACGTGGGGAAATCATTAGTCACGCTCACCACGTTCGGACATCGAGAGATCGAGAAATACTATGACTGAGTAAACAACTCTGCAGTGCGAGAAAACGGTTTGGGGAGACACATGCGGCAAGCCATAAGCAACAAGTGCTCGAATTACAAACAGCATTGAACGAACTCCTACACGGGCGCGCTCGGAAATCGCAGATTTATTACCGCTACATGCTTTATAAACATGGGAATAAAGTGGGCAAATTGATGGCCAAACTCCTTAAACCAAAAGGGGGAAATAGGAATATTCTTACCCTTCGGGGACAGAGGGGAGGCCTTACAACTTCCGATAAAGATATCGGCAACATTTTCCAGTCCTTCTATAAAGATTTATACGCACCCCCAGAAGATGTGGGCCTTGATAATCAGATGTATTTGAATAATCTCAATCTCCCTAAGCTTACACAACAAGAAAGGGACGGCCTTAACCAATTAATTACGGAGGAGGAGGTGTCCCTGGTAGTTGCACAGAGCCCATTGTTAAAGGCCCCCGGACCAGATGGTCTACGCGCAGAATTTTATAAATTGATGGGAGCGGGAATCATATCAGATTTAACCAGATTTCTAAACTGCATGATAGACGTAAAGGCAATGCCTTCCGACCTAAATAAGGCGCAAATAATAGTGCTGCTTAAACCGGGGAGAGACCCGGTAGAACCGGCATCGTACCGCCCCATATCGCTGTTGAACTACGACACCAAGTTGGTGGCTAAAATCTTGGCCAATAGGTTGGCGAGGCTGCTGCCCCGCCTTATACATGACAGTCAAGTGGGCTTCGTAGGAGGCCGGACAGTAAGTAAAAATTTGAGGGCAATCCTGACATCCTTAGAACATAGCAAGTGCAAGGGTATGGCGTCACTGCTAGTCAGCTTTGATGCCGAAAAAGCCTTTGACAAGGTGCATTGGGCCTTTCTTTTTGATGTATTGGAAACCTATGGTTTCTCGGGCAGATTTGTAGAGGCGATCCAAACATTATATGATAACCCGAGCGCCACGATCTGGGTTAATGGGGTGGAGTCAATGAGTTTTCCTATTAAGAGAGGGACCAGACAGGGCTGCCCCCTATCCCCACTCCTTTTTGTTCTGGTGTTTGATCCCCTTATTAGGGACATATTGGAGAACCCCTTGATCAAGGGAGTAAGATTGGGCGCCCAGACATTTAAAATTGCAGCCTTTGCAGATGATCTTTTGGTACACCTCACATCCCCAAAAGTGTCGCTAGAAACGTTGTTAGAGTCTTTCCAAGAGTATGGAGATTACGCGGGTTTTAAAATTAATTTAGACAAATCCGAAGCCCTGGCATCCTCGGTAGAGTGCAGAGAGGTTTGGGGGGATGATTTCCCTTTACGGTGGGCAAACCACTTCTTTAAATACCTCGGTATTAAACTCACAATGAATACAGCAGAATTGCAGCAATTAAATGTCAAGGCCCTCTTAGATTACACCAGACAAAAACTAGACTCTTGGAGGGGACTACCATTGTCCTTGATGGGGCGCATACACTTGATCCAGATGGTGATCTTCCCGCGCTGGCTATATGCCTTGCAGACGCTGCCCGTCCGCTTGTCGAAAAAAGATTTGAAAGGTGTAAATCACTTATGGTGTCAGTTTTGTTGGGCCGGTAAGAGGGCAAGAGTACGACAGGCTTTGTTAATAGGCGGTTGGAAGCAAGGAGGCATCGGCTTCCCGGACCTATTTTTATATAACCAAGCATGTCTTTTACGACACATGAGAGATTGGCTTCTCGAGACGCACTACTATACGCCACATCGTTTGAGAGAGCCTATTTCGCGCCGCATGATATGATTGCTCTACTTCATCTTTCGCGTGATAGAATACCTCCTCACTTCAGACGAAGCATATTGCGCCACCCTCTTCGAGCAACATGGCAGTGGTGGGTTGGGCAATTGGGGGGACATCCAAGTGTCTCTGATCAAATCCCGATTGTAGGGAATGCAGCATTCGAAGCTGGAATGGGTAGCTCGATATTTGGAGGCTGGGGACGGAGAGGCCTTACGAAATTGGAGCATTTGCTGCATGAAAATGGGGACCTAATACCATATGAAGCTTTACAAGTCAAGATAGGATCTGACTGGGGGACTAGATTTGCCTACATGCAACTTAAACATTATATGCAGACATTGAATCAGGCTGCCTTGGGGGGACGTTTGGGAGAAAAGATTCGAGGGTTTTTCGAGGACCTGGCGTCCGAGAGGCACGATTTCTGATTTATATGGAGCCCTGGTCCGGGGGGGACCAATAATAAAATATGAAGATATTAAACTAAAATGGGAGCAGGATCTTGGGACGCCCTTGGCGTCCTGGGACATAGCGGCTTCACTGAAGGGGATCCGACAGTTAGTTAAGGACGAACGACTGAGAGAATGTGGCTATCAGGTGATCCTACGGGGTTACATGACCAAGAAACAGCTGGCTCATATACAGAGGTCGGAGAGTGCTAATTGCTGTAAATGTGATGGCGGCCCAGGCTCATTTTACCATGCTCTCTGGCAATGTCCAAAGGTGCGGGCATTTTGGCAACGTGTCCGTGGTTTTTTGATAACGCTGGGCAATAAAATCCAGGGAACCGACAGGCAATTTTTGCTGGATCAATCTAGAGCTTTTGCCCCTCTAAAGGCACTGGCGGCTCTTTTGTGTAGGAAACTGTGCTTGGTGGCTCGCAAATGTATTATGCAATACTGGACTTCCAAGGAAGCTCCTGCTTATTGGCATTGGAGAAACCAGGTACATCTTCTGGCCTCATGGGAAGCTCGAGACGCTAAAACATCACCCAAGCGCAGAAAGCAATTCCTTCAAATATGGGCCCCTTATCTGCAAATACTGAGTCCGAGAGGGAGAAGCTTGCTCGTTAACACCAGTTGAGGGCCCCAGAGGTTTGTTCGAAACTCCTGCTTAGCTAGGGAAGGCGGGGAGGGAGGGTGAGGGGTAGGGAGGGGGGGGGGGAGGGAGGGGGGATGGGGAACATCTGGTTTTGCACTTTGTAGTTCACTGGGTGCAGTGTTGGTATATTAGTTTGGGCGGATGGCGAGTTTTGACTGTTTTGTGTTATGGTTACATAGTGAAATGTTTAAAGTTTCTGTACCACAGATTGGCGCATAAAAGAAACTGGCAGATATTTATTTTTGTATGGGAACAGCTTAAGTAACTGCGGGGGGGAAAGTAGTCGTACGCTACCCGTAAGTAGTTGATGGGTACAGGTGCACATTGCACAAGTAATGAGGGTTCACACAGAGGAAGAGTGTATAGGCAGGGGGCTATCAGACACAAGGCCCTTTTGCCTTTTGCGATGTATTCTCTTGACTGTATTGGTTATGGTGTCACAGGTCTTATTATGTAATAGCCATTTCCTTTTGTGTACAATGTTATATAAACCTCAATAAACAAATTTGAACATAAAAAAAAAAATCCAGGCTTTTTGTCCGCGATTTACAGCACTGCTGTTTTTGGTTGGATTTAGGCAAGCAGGGCAGCTCCTCTAGTGTTTGTTTTTAAAGGTCGTTTTTACTTTCGCTTTGGCATTTGTTTTGCTCATCAGCTGTTCCGATGTCGGAGAAGCTTCAGCTGTGCTCCGTGTGTCAACGTCGGGCCCTTGGGATGAGCGGGGTCTGTAAATTCTGCACCGTGGCAGAAATTTTTGAGGAGCAGGGTGCAGGACTGGCTAAGTCGTTGGCATCGGTGGTGCCGGAGGCGGGGGGTGGGCCGATTCGGGTGTCTGTAATGCGGTCATGTCTCCCACTCCCTCGATGCTGGTTTTGGCGGGAACTTCCGCCATTTTAGATGTTTCCTTGTCAGACGCCCCCCGGGCCTCTCTGCCTTCTCTGTCTGCGGCTCCAGCTCCTGTTTTGCCTCAGGGGGAAGCTGGTTTCCCTCCTGAGTTTGTGGTACAGATGAACCAAGCCTTCTTGTTACACAAAACGCTCCTGCTGAACCTCCAGCAAAGAAATCTCTGGAGTGTTCTTCTGTGCCTTTAAAGAGGGTCAGGCAATCTGTGGAGGCAGAGCAGGATGATTCCTTTGGTCCTGAGCAGGAGCTGCCTTCTTTGGCAGAGGAGGTATGGTTTCCTGAAGAGGTTTTTCCTGAGGATTTTGATCAGGCAGTAGATAGAGAAGAATCTCTTCCTGTGGGGGAGGATCCTTCAGTGGTAAGAAGTTTTCATAAAGATGACCTTCAGGAGCTTATTTCTCATGTTTCGTCTACTCTCCATTTTGACGACCAGGATAGCCCTGTGGCCGAGCCTAGAAAGGTGGATTTGCTGGTCAAGGGTATTCGCAGGGCCGGTAGGTCTTTTCCCATGCATCAGGATATTAGAGCTATTATTCAGGCTCAGTGGAAGCGTCCGGATTCTGTTTTTCGGCTTGCTAGGGCCATGGGCAGGCTTTATCCAGTTCCTGATTTAGATAAAGATCTCTTACGCTCTCCTGTAGTGGATGCGGTGGTTTCCGCGGTTACTAAGCATAATACGGTTCCGGTAGATGGTGGCACGGCTCTGCGGGACCCCCAGGATCGCCAGATTGAATCCTTGTTGAAGAATGTTTTTGATGTTTCAGCCCTGGCAGTGCAGGCTGCCATTTGTGGTTCCTTGGTCGCGAGAGCTTGTTTCTGTTGGTCTGAGAAGGTGTTAGACCGTTCTTCAGATGATCTTTTGGCTATTGATAATGAAGTGGCCAAGCTGGAAATGGGTTCAGCTTTTTTGGCAGATGCTCTTTATGATTTACTTTAGCCTTCTTCCAAGTCTATGGCTTTTTCTGTTGTGGCTCGCCGTAAGCTTTGGCTGCGTGGGTGGTCAGCGGACGCGGCCTCTAAGTCTAAACTTAGTAGATTTCCCTTTAAGGGTTCTTTTTTTGTTTTGTGAAGAATTGGACAAGCTCGTGCATAGCCTGGGTGAAGCTAAGGTTCCGAGGTTGCTGGAGGATCGTCCTAGAGGTTCTGGTTGTGGTCATTTTTTAGCTCGTGGCAGAGGCCGTGATTTTCGTCGTTTTCGGCCAACCAGAGTTTTTCAGGGGCAACGCTCCAGATTCTTCCAAAGGACTCAGACCTTTCGAGGAGGTCGTAGGGGAGGTCGAGAGGCAGGGGGTTCCCTTTCCTCCTCTTCCCACTCTCAACAATGAAGGTGTGCGGGCCCAGCCTCTAATCCAAGTGGGCGCTCAGTTGGCACAATTTCAAGAGAGGTGGGCCCAGATTACTTCAGATCAGTGGGTAATAGAGGTTATTCGAGACGGGTATGCATTAGTTTGCTCACTCATTGTCAGATGCTTTCCTTCAATCCCCTTGTCGTTCTCACATCAAGGCCGGAGCTGTCTGAGTTACTCTCCGCAGGCCTCTGGATCTTTGAGCGATTTGTCCAGTGCCTTTGGCGGAGAGGGGTCAAGGCCGTTACTCCATTTACTTTCTGGTGCCCAAGAAAGAGGGTTCTTTTCGTCCGATTTTAGATCTCAGGGCAGTCAATCGAGCCCTCAAAGTGCCCTCCTTCTGGATGGAGACTCTACGGTCCGTCATTGTGCAGTCCCGGGAGTTTCTGACTTCTCTTGATCTTACAGAAGCCTATTTCCACATTCCTATTCATCCTGCACATCAACGTTTTCTTCGTTTTGCAGTGCTAGGCCACCATTTTGAGTTTTGGGCTTGCGACTGCTCCCCGTACGTTTACCAAGGTCATGGTAGTTGTAGGTGCGGCTGTCAGTACAGAAGGCATTTTAGTCCATCCTTACCTAGACGATTGGTTGATTTGGGCAAAGTCTTTCCACAAGAGTGTTCAGGTGACGGCTCGGGTGGTTGAATTCTTGCAGTCCCTAGGTTGGGTAGTCAATGTCCAGAAGAGCCGTCTTCAGCCTTCTCAGTCCTTAGAGTATCTGGGAGTCCTCTTTGAACACAGCTGGGTCGTGTATTTCTTCCGCCGGCTCGGGTCCTCAAGCTGCAGACTCAGATTTGACTCTTCTTGCAGACTTCCAGTCCTTCGGCAAGAGACTATCTTCAGGTTCTGGGTTCAATGGCAGCAGCAACCGAGATGGTGCCCTGGGCCAGAGCTCACATGAGGCCTTTGCAGAGGTCGCTTCTGTCGAGATGGTCGTCCCAGACCGGTTCGCTTCATCACAGATTGCCACTTTCATTGCAGGTGAGGACCAGTCTGCGATGGTGGCTTCGAGAGGCCAGTCTGACCAAGGGTATGCCTCTAGATCAGCCCATTTGGACTGTGGTGACGACAGATGTCAGTCTCCTCGGCTGGGGTGCGCACTGTCAGGGGCAGGTTGCTCAGGGTCTCTGGTCTCATCAGGAGACGCTGTGTTCAATCAACCTGTTGGAGACAGGGCCATCCGCCTGGTGCTTCAGAGGTTTCTTCATCTTTTGAGAGGCTGAGTAGTGCGAGTAATGTCAGACAATGCCACAGCGGTCGCATATATCAATCGGCAAGGAGGGATGAGGAGCCTGCCGTTTGAGCGAGAGGCGTCGCTGCTTCTGCAATGGGCAGAAGTCAACCTGGTGGCTCTGTCTGCATCTCACAGAGCAGGGGTCCTAAACATTCAGGCAGATTTTCTCAGTCGTCACATGCTCGATCCCGGAGAGTGGTCGCTAAGTGAAGTGGCGTTTCGTCTGTTGGTCGATCGTTGGGGTTCTCCCAAGATGGATGTTTGCGTCCACAAGCAATGCAAAGCTTCCTCTTGTTTTTCAGTCATCACAAGGATCCCAAAGCGCAGGGAGTGGACGCTGTTTAAGCTGATCACCAGATCCAGGTCGCACATTTTGTCAAGTGCTTCTGCTTGACCTAATGTTCGAGGAAAGCCATCCAACAGCCAATGTTGATCCTGTATTTTTTCTAATTCTGATAGCATCACACGGGTGATCACATGATCTGGCACCAGGAGACCTTGTTCTATGTACTGCTCTGCCAACACACCCACCTCAGTATTCGATTTGATATTGTCTCTCAGGAAATTTCCGCTGGATAGATGCTTCAGTCCGAAGGTTTTGGCGATTCTCTCGCACACTGTCCCTTTGCCGGACCCCGGGGGGCCAAGAATAACGGCTCGCAGTAATTTGGAAGCCATCGCAATGTGTTTTTAAGTTTAAGAAGATAACTGTAAAGGGTTTCCAGCCCGCTCCAAGCTGAGTTACCTGTAAAGTAAGTGAAGCTCACAACGCTCTTCTTCAATCCTGGCTGGACGGGCTAATGTATGCTTTTCCTCCTTGGCCTCTGATAGGGCGTCTTCTTCAGAAGGTAGAAAATTACAAGGGTCATCTGATTTTGGTGGCACCAGTCTGGCCTCGAAGGCCGTGGTTTGTTGACCTTCGACGTCTTCTGGTGAATCTTCCTTTCAGGCTTCCAGTCACGCAAGATATCATTGCAGGGTCCGGTTGTTCATCCGGATCCAGATCGATTCTGTCTTACAGCCTGGCTCTTGAGAGGGCTGTTGACTAAAAAAGGTTACTCTGCTCCAGTGGCATACCAAGGGGGGGGGGGGCGGTGGGGGCGGTCCGCCCCGGGTGCCAGTGGGTGGGGGGTGCTCCGCTCCCGCGGCGCCGCA
This sequence comes from Microcaecilia unicolor, assembly GCF_901765095.1. Taxonomy (NCBI): domain Eukaryota; kingdom Metazoa; phylum Chordata; class Amphibia; order Gymnophiona; family Siphonopidae; genus Microcaecilia; species Microcaecilia unicolor. The sequence continues at coordinate 243,762,473 of NC_044031.1, read as the reverse complement.
CATTAAAAAAACTGGCGAAGCAGCGTCGCAGGCAGCGCCTCGTGCCCTGCTTGTAAAAAAAAAAATCAAATCTCCTTCCCCTCCTTCTCCTCCTCATCTTGACGTCGACTCGGGCCTTCCAATCAAATTGATTGGAAGGCCCGAGTCGATGTCAAGACAAGGAGAAGGAGGGGAAGGAGATTTGATTTTTTTTTTTTACAAGCAGGGCACGAGGCGCTGCCTGCGACGCTGCTTCGCCGGTTTTAACGGGACTGAGGTGGGGAAGGAGAGGGGCGAAAGGGACTCGGGTGGGGGTGTTCAGAAGGGAGAAGGGGACTGGGGTGGGGGTCTTAGACAGAGGAGGGGAGAAGGGGACTGGGGTGGGGACCTCAAAGGGGAGAAGGGGAGGGGAGAAGGGGACTGGGGGGGGGGTGTTCAGAGGGGAGAAGGGGACTGGGGTGGGGGTCTCAGAGGGGAAAAGGGGAGGGGAGAAGGGGACCGGGGTGGGGATCTCAGAGGGGAGAAGGGAAGGGGAGGGGAGAAGGGGACTGGGATGGGGGTGTTCAGAGGAGAGAAGGGGACTGGGGTGGGGGTCTCAGACGGGAGGGGAGAAGGGGACTGTGGTGGGGGTCTCAGACAGGAGAAGGGGAGGGGAAAAGGGGACTGGGGTGGGGGTGTTCAGAGGGGAGAAGGGGGCTGGAACTGGGGGCTGAAAAAAGGGGCAGAGAGAGAGAGGGGACAGATCCTAGATGGAAGGGGGAGCGAGAGGGAGGGCAGACCCTGGATGGATGGGAGAGGGAGGGCAAATGGTGGATTGAAGGGGCAGAGAGAAAGGGCAGGCAGTGGATGGAAGGGACGGCAGAGAGGGCAGACACTGGATGGCAGAGAGAGAGAGAGAGTGAAGACAGATGCTGGATGGAAGGAAGATGAGGAAAGCAGAAACCAGAGACAACAAACTGTAAATAAAATATATTTTTTTATTTTTTTTGCTTTAGGATAAAGTATTGTAGATGTGTTAAATGTTTATAATAGAACATGTAAATAAGGTAATCTTTTTATTGGACTAATTTTAATACATTTTGACTAACTTTCGGAGAACAAAACCCCCTTCCTCAGGTCAGGATAGGATACTGTAACAGCACTATACTGTACTGACCCGAGGACGGAGGTTTTGGCCTCTGAAAGCTAAATGTATTAGTCCAATAAAATGGTATTATTTTACTTTCTATATTTGTTTTATTTCTATTTGTTAATTTGTAAAGTGGTGATTGGTACTTGTTAGGTTTTTTTTTCAAATTTACATCTGCTGTCTTTATATTTTGCACAGTACTAGGGGACAGTTTCTGTTTCTGTGGTGTTGCATTGTATGCAGAGTCTGGCATTGGGGGTTCAGTTTAATTTTTGTCTAAATAGAAAGTTTATGATTACTTATTCTATAGTGGATTAGGTGTATCTGTGTTTGTGAAAAAGACATGGCTTTCAGTTGGCATTGACTGTGCAGGATCTACGATCTGTACTATTCTGTCTGGTTTCATTTTACAATAGGTGAATTGATGTTCTAGTGCTCACTGTAGTGTTTAAGATGCTTTCCTTTTCCTTGTGTGACTCGTAGAAATGACTGCTTATGGTATGGTAGAATTGCTCTATAGGTCCTGAGTGTTTTGTATTCTCGGCATGCCTAGTCCTGGATTTGGGGGGGGGGGGGGGGGTGTTAAAAAATGACCGGCCCCGGGTGTCAACTACCCTAGGTACACCACTGCTCTGCTCATGTCATTGCTACTATGCTGTGTTCTCGTCGGCGTTCTACTTCTTTGAATTATGTGCGCGCTTGCAGGATATTTGAGGATTGGTGTAGGTAATTTAGTCTATCTCCTTTTAGGGCTTCAGTTTGGATTTTTTGCAGCGGGGTTTTGACAAAGGTTTGGCTTTGTCTTATCTTAAGGTACAGGTTGCGGCTTTGATGTGTTTTCGTGGTCGTATCCAAGGGAAGTCGCTGGCTAGTCATCCGGATGTGGTGCGTTTCCTCAGAAGGGTTAATCTTCTTCATCCTCCCTCTCAATGTTCATTTCCTCGATGGGATCTGAATTTGGTGCTTTCGGTTCTTACTATGCCTCCCTTTGAGTCTTTGTCCTCCTGTACTTTAAAGGATTTAACTCTGAAGACAGTGTTTTTGGTGGCCGTTGCTTTGGCTAGGCGAGTTTCGGAGTTCCACGCGTTGTCGTGTAGATCACCTTTTTTGGAGTTCTGTTCCGATCGCGTAGTTTTGCGGCCAGTTCCGTCTTTTCTTCCCAAAGTGGTATCTCAGTTTCATGTTTCTCAGCTGGTTGTATTGCCTGTGTTAGGTTCTTTCTCCGGCTCGGAGGAGCAGCAGAATTTGAAGTGCTTGGATGTCAAACGAGTGTTGAAGCACTATATTAAGTCTACGGATGACATTCGGCGATCTGATTGTTTCTTCTGACTGGAGGTGCGCGTAAGGGGTTCATGGCCTCTAAGCCCACTATTTCATGATGGCTTAAAGAAATGATTGCTTCAGCCTATCTTCTTTCTGGGAAAACTGTTCCAGAGGCTCACTCTACGAGAGCTC